>NC_053022.1:78732614-78835966 GCF_003073215.2 Triticum urartu | reverse complement strand
CAGACATGACCGAGACGACTCTCCGGTCAATAACCAACAGCGGGATCTGGATACCCATGTTGGCTCCCACATGTTCCACGATGATCTCATCGGATGAACCACGATGTCAAGGACTTAATCAATCCCGTATACAATTCCCTTTGTCTATCGGTACGACACTTGCCCGAGATTCGATCGTCGGTATCCTGATACCTTGTTCAATCTCGTTACCGGCAAGTCTCTTTTACTCGTTCCGTAACACATCATCCCGTGATCAACTCCTTGATCACATTGTGCACATTATGATGATGTCCTACCGAGTGGGCCCAGAGATACCTCTCCGTCACACGGAGTGACAAATCCCAGTCTCGATTCATGCCAACCCAACAGACACTTTCGGAGATACCTGTAATGTACCTTTATAGCCACCCAGTTACGTTGTGACGTTTGGCACACCCAAAGCACTCCTACGGTATCCGGGAGTTGCACAATCTCATGGTCTAAGGAAATGATACTTGACATTGGTTAGCATACGAACTACATGATCTTGTGCTAGGCTTAGGATTGGGTATTGTCCATCACATCATTCTCCTAATGATGTGATCCCGTTATCAATGACATCCAATGTCCATGGTCAGGAAACCGTAACCATCTATTGATCAACGAGCTAGTCAACTAGAGGCTTACTAGGGACATGGTGTTGTCTATGTATCCACACATGTATCTGAGTTTCCTATCAATACAATTATAGCATGGATAATAAACGATTATCATGAACAAGGAAATATAATAATAATCAATTTATTATTGCCTCTAGGGCATATTTCCAACAGTCTCCCACTTGCACTAGAGTCAATAATCTAGTTCACATCGCCATGTGATTAACACTCACAGGTCACATCGCCATGTGACCAACATCCAAAGAGTTTACTAGAGTCAATAATCTAGTTCACATCACTATGTGATTAACACTCAAAGAGTTCTGGGTTTGATCATGTTGTTTGTGAGAGAGGTTTTAGTCAACGGGTCTGAACCTTTCAGATCCGTGTGTGCTTTACAAATCTCTATGTCATCTCCTAGATGTAGCTACCACGTTCTATTTGGAGCTATTCCAAATAACTGTTCTACTTGGAGCTATTCTAAATTGTTGCTCCATTATACGTATCCGGTATCTCTACTCAGAGCTATCCGGATAGGTGTTAAGCTTGCATCGACGTAACCCTTTACGACGAACTCTTTTACCACCTCCATAATCGAGAAAATTCCTTAGTCCACTAGTTACTAAAGATAACTTTGACCGCTGTCCTGTGATCCATTCTTGGATCACTCTTGTACCCCTTGACTGACTCATGGCAAGGCACACTTCAGGTGCGGTACACAGCATAGCATACTGTAGAGAGCCTATGATAAAAGAATAGGGGACGACCTTCGTCCTTTCTCTTTCTTCTGCCGTGGTCGAGCTTTAAGTCTCAACTTCATACCTTACAACTCAGGCAAGAACTCCTTCTTTGACTGGTCTATCTTGAACACCTTCAAGATCATGTCAAGGTATGTGCTCATTTGAAAGTACTATTAAGCGTTTTGATCTATCCTTATAGATCTTAATGCTCAATACTCAAGTAGCCTAATCCAGGTTTTCCATTGAAAAACACTTTTCAAATAACCCTATATGCTTTCCAGAAATTCTACGTCATTTCTGATCCACAATATGTCAACAACATATACTTATCAGAAATTCTATAGTGCTCCCACTCACTTCTTTGGAAATACAAGTTTCTCATAAACTTTGTATACACCCAAAATCTTTGATCATCATCAAAGCATACATTCCAACTCCGAGATGCTTACTCCAGTCCCTAGAAGGATTGCTGGAGCTTTGCATACTTATTAGCATCTTTCAGGATTGACAAAACCTTTACGGTTGTATCACATACAACCTTTCCTCAAGAAAATCGTCGAGGAAACAATGTTTTGACATCCTATCTGCAAGATTTCATAAATAATGCAGTAATCGCTAATATAATTCCAACAGACTCTTAGCATCGCTACGAGTGAGAAAGTCTCATCGCAGTCAACTCCTTGAACTTGTTGGAAAACATCTTAACGACAAGTCGAGCTTTCTTAATGGTGATACCCATCATCATTGTCCGTCTTCCTTTTAAAATCCATATGTACCTAACAGCCTTACGACCATCAAGTAGTTCTTCCAAAGTCTACACTTTGTTTTCATACATGGATCCTATCTCGGATTTTATGGCCTCGAGCCATTTATCGGAATCCGGGCCCACCATCGCTTCTCCATAGCTCGTAGGTTCATTGTTGTCTAGCAACATGACTTCCAAGACAGGATTACGTACCACTCTGAAGTAGTACGCATCCTTGTCCTCCCACGAGGTTTGGTGGTGACTTGATCTGAAGTTTCATGATCACTATCATAAGCTTCCACTTCAATTGGTGTAGGTGCCACAGGAACAACTTCCTGTGCCCTGCCACACACTAGTTGAAGAGACGGTTCAATAACCTCATCAAGTCTCCACCATCCTTCCACTCAATTCTTTCGAGAGAAACTTTTCCTCGAGAAAGAACCCGATTCCAGAAACAATCCCTTATTGCTTTCGGATCTAAGACAGGAGGTATATCCAACTGTTTTGGGTGTCCTATGAAGATGCATTTATCCGCTTTGGGTTTGAGCTTATCAGCCTGAAACTTTTCCACATAAGCGTCGCAGCCCCAAACCTTTAAGAAATGACAGCTTAGGTTTCTCTAAACCATAGTTCATATGGTGTCATCTCATCGGAATTACGGGGTGCCCTATTTAAAGTGAATGTGGTTGTCTCTAATGCCTAACCCATAAACTATTGTGGTAATTCGATAAGAGACATCATGGTATGCATCATATCCAATAGGGTGCAGTTATGATGTTCGGACACACCATCACACTATGGTGTTCCAGGCTGTATTAGTTGTGAAACAATTTCCACAATGTCTTAATTTTGTGCCAAACTCGTAATTCATATATTCATCTCTATGATCATATCATAAATATTTTATCCTCTTGTCACGACGATCTTTCAACTTCACCCTGAAATTACTTGAACCTTTCAATAATTCAGACTCGTGATTCATCAAGTAAATATACTCAACATCTACTCAAATCATCTGTGAAGTAAGAACATAACGATATCCACTACATGCCTCAGCACTCATTGGACTGCACACATCAAAATGTATTACTTCCAGCAAGTTGCTCTCTAGTTCCATTTTACTGAAAACGAGGCTTTCAGTCATCTTGCCCATGTGGTATGATTTGCATGTCTCAAGTGATTCAAAATCAAGTGAGTCCAAATGGTCCATTTGCATGGAGTTTCTTTATGCATATACACCAATAGACATGGTTCGCATGTCTCAAACTTTTCAAAAATGAGTGAGTCGAAAGATCCATCAACATGGAGTTTCTTCATGCGTTTTATACCAATATGACTTAAGTGGCAGTGCCACAAGTAGGTGGTACTATCATTACTATCTTTTGGCATGAACATGTGTATCACTACGATCGAGATTCAATAAACCATTCATTTTAGGTGCAAGACCATTGAAGGTATTATTCAAATAAACAGAGTAACCATTATTCTCCTTAAATGAATAACCGCATTGCGATAGACATAATCCAATCACGTCTATGCTCAACGCAAACACCAAATAACAATTATTTAGGTTTAACACCAATCTCGATGGTAGAGGGAGCGTGCGATGCTTGATCATATCAACATTGGAAACACTTCTAACACATATCGTCAGCTCACCTTTAGCTAGTCTCCGTTTATTCTGTAGCTTTTATTTCGAGTTACTAACACTTAGCAACCGAACCGGTATCTAATACCCTGGTGCTACTAGGAGTACCAGTAAAGTACACATTAACACAATGTATATCCAATATACTTCTATCGACCTTGCCAGCCTTCTCATCTGCCAAGTATCTAGGGTAATTCTGCTCCAGTGGCTGTTCCCCTTATTACAGAAGCACTTAGTCTCGGGTTTGGGCTCAACCTTGGGTTTCTTCACTAGAGCAGCAGCTGATTTGCCGTTTCATGAAGCATCCCTTTTTGCCCTTGCCCTTCTTGAAACTAGTGGTTTCACCAACCATCAACAATTGATGCTCCTTCTTGATTTCTACTTTTGTGGTGTCAAACATCGCGAATATCTCAAGGATCATCATATATGTCCCCGATACATTATAGTTCATCATGAAGCTCTAGCAGCTTGGTGGAAATGACTTTGGAGAAACATCACTATCTCATCTGGAAGATCAACTCCCACTCGATTCAAGTGATTGTTGCACTCAGACAATCTGAGCACAAGTTCAACAATTGAGCTTTTCTCCCTTAGTTTGCAGGCTAAGAAAATCGTCGGAGGTCTTATACCTCTTAACGTGGGCACGAGCCTGAAATCCCAATTTCAGCCCTCGAAACATCTCATATGTTTCGCAACGTTTCAAAACCGTCTTCGGTGCCTCAATTCTAAACCGTTTAACTGAACTATCACGTAGTTATCAAAATGTGTATGTCAGATGTTCGCAACATCCACAGACGACATTCGAGGTTCAGCACACTGAGCGGTGCATTAAGGACATAAGCCTTCTATGAAGCAATGAGGACAATCCTCAGTTCACGGACCTAGTCCGCATAATTGCTACTATCAATTTTCAACTAAAATTTTCTCTAGGAACATATCTAAAACGTAGAACTGAAGCGCGAGCTACGACATAATTTGCAAAATCCTTTTGACTATGTTCAGGATAATTAAGTTCATCTTATGAACTCCCACTCAGATAGCCATCCCTCTAGTCATCTAAGTGATTACATGATCCGAGTCAACTAGGCCATGTCCGATCATCACGTGAGACGGACTAGTCAACATCGGTGAACATCTTCATGTTGATCGTATCTACCATACGACTCATGCTCGACCTTTCGGTCTTCTGTGTTCCGAGGCCATGTCTATACACATGCTAGGCTCGTCAAGTCAACCTAAGTGTTTGCATGTGTAAATCTGTCTTACACCCGTTGTATGTGAACGTTTGAATCAAACACCCGATCATCACGTGGTGCATTGAAACAACGAACTGTCGCAACGGTGCACAGTTAGGGGGAACACTTTCTTGAAATTTTTAATGAGGGATCATCTTATTTACTACCGTCGTTCTAAGTAAACAAGATGTATAAACATGATAAACATCACATGCAATCAAATAATAGTGACATGATATGGCCAATATCATATAGCTCCTTTGATCTCCATCTTGGGGCTCCATGATCATCTTGTCACCGACATGACACCATGATCTCCATCATCATGATCTCCATCATCGTGTCTCCATGAAGTTGTCACGTCATCTATTACTTCTACTACTACAGCTAACGGTTAGCAATAAAGTAAAGTAATTACATGACGTTTATGTTGACACGCAGGTCATAAATAAATTAAGACAACTCCTATGGCTCCTGCCGGTTGTCATACTCATCGACATGCAAGTCGTGATTCCTATTACAAGAACATGATCAATCTCATACATCACATATATCATTCATCACATCATTTTGGCCATATCACATCACATAGCATACCCTTCAAAAACAAGTTAGACGTCCTCTAATTGTTGTTTGCATGTTTTACGTGGCTGCTATGGGTTTCTAGCAAGAACGTTTCTTACCTACGCAAAGACCACAACGTGATATGCCAATTGCTATTTACCCTTCATAAGGACCCTTTTCATCGAATCCGATCCGACTAAAGTGGGAGAGACAGACACCCGCCAGCCACCTAATGCAACTAGTGCATGTCAGTCGGTGGAACCGGTCTCACGTAAGCGTACGTGTAAGGTTGGTCCGGGCCGCTTCATCCCACGATGCCGCCGAATCAAGATAAGACTAGTAACGGCAAGCATATTGAACAAAATCAACGCCCACAACTACTTTGTGTTCTACTCGTGCATAGAAACTACGCATAGACCTAGCTCTGATACCACTGTTGGGGAACGTAGCATAAATTCAAAATTTTCCTACGTGTCACCAAGATCTATCTATGGAGAAACCAGCAACGAGGGGAAGGAGAGTGCATCTACATACCCTTGTAGATCGCTAAGCGGAAGCGTTCAAGTGAACGGGGTTGAAGGAGTCGTACTCGTCGTGATCCAAATCACCGGAGATCCTAGTGCCGAACGGACGGCACCTCCGCGTTCAACACACGTACAGCCCGACGATGTCTCCCACGCCTTGATCCAGCAAGGAGAGAGGGAGAGGTTGAGGAAGACTCCATCCAGCAGCAACGACGGCGTGGTGGTGGAAGTAGCGGGATTCCAACAGGGCTTCGCCAAGCGCTGCGGGAGGAGGAGATGTGTCATGGGAAGGAGAGGGAGGCGCCAGGGCTTTTAGGTGCATGCCCCCCTTCCCCCCACTATATATAGGGCCAAGGGAGAGGGGGGGCGCAGCCTTGGCCCTTCCTCCAAGGAAGGGTGCGGCCAGGGAGGAGTCCATCCTCCCCAAGGCACCTAGGAGGTGCCTTCCCCCTTTAGGACTCTTTCTTTCCCTTATCTCTTGGCGCATGGGCCTCTTGGGGCTGGTGCCCTTGGCCCATATAGGCCAAGGCGCACACCCCTACAGCCCATGTGGCCCCCCGGGGCAGGTGGACCCCCGGACCCCTTTCGGCACTCCCGGTACAATACCGATAATTCGCGAAACTTTTCCGGCGACCAAAACAAGACTTCCCATATATAAATCTTACCTCCGGACCATCCGGAACTCCTCGTGACGTCCGGGATCTCATCCGGGACTCCGAACAACTTTCGGGTTACCGCATACTAATATCTCTATAACCCTAGAGTCACCGAACCTTAAGTGTGTAGACCCTACGGGTTCGGGAACCATGCAGACATGACCGAGACGTTCTCCGGTCAATAACCAACAGCGGGATCTGGATACCCATGTTGGTTCCCACATGTTCCACGATGATCTCATCGGATAAACCACGATGTCGAGGATTCGATCAATCCCGTATACAATTCCCTTTGTCTAGCGGTACGATACTTGCCCGAGATTCGATCGTCGGTATCCCGATACCTTGTTCAATCTCGTTACCGGCAAGTCTCTTTACTCGTTCCGTAACACATCATCCCGTGATCAACTCCTTGATCACATTGTGCACATTATGATGATGTCCTACCGAGTGGGCCCAGAGATACCTCTCCATCACACGGAGTGACAAATCCCAGTCTTGATTCGTGCCAACCCAACAGACACTTTCGGAGATACCTGTAGTGTACCTTTATAGCCACCCAGTTACGTTGTGACGTTTGGCACACCCAAAGCACTCCTACGGTATCCGGGAGTTGCACAATCTCATGGTCTAAGGAAATGATACTTGACATTAGAAAAGCTTTAGCAAACGAACTACATGATCTTGTGCTAGGCTTAGGATTGGGTCTTGTCCATCACATCATTCTCCTAATGATGTGATCCCGTTATCAACGACATCCAATGTCCATGGTCAGGAAACCGTAACCATCTATTGATCAACGAGCTAGTCAACTAGAGGCTTACTAGGGACATGGTGTTGTCTATGTATCCACACATGTATCTGAGTTTCCTATCAATACAATTCTAGCATGGATAATAAACGATTATCATGAAGAAGGAAATATAATAATAACTAATTTATTATTGCCTCTAGGGCATATTTCCAACACTAAAAACATCCAAGGAGCACAATAGATCAGGAGTTCCGCCGCCAGAAGCCTCCGTAGCCACTGAAAGCCAATCTAGACCCGTTCCGGCACCCTGCCGGAGGGGGCAATCCTTCCCCGCTGGCCATCTTCATCATCCCGGTGCTCTCCATGACGAGGAGGGAGTAGTTCTCCCTCGGGGCTGTGGGTATGTACCAGTAGCTATGTGTTTGATCTCTCTCTCTCTCGTGTTCTTGAGGTGATACGATCTTGATGTATCGCGAGCTTTGCTATTATATTTGGATCCTATGATGTTTTCTCCCCCCTCTACTCTCTTGTAATGGATTGAGTTTCTTCTTTGAAGTTATCCTATCGGATTGAGTCTTTAAAGATTTGAGAACACTTGATGTATGTCTTGCCGTGCGTATCTGTGGTGACAATGGGATATCACGTAATTCACTTGATGTATGTTTTGGTGATCAACTTGCGGGTTCCGCCCATGAACCTATGCATAGGGGTTGGCACACGTTTTCGTCGTGATTCTTTGGTAGAAACTTTGGGGCACTCTTTGAGGTTCTATGTGTTGGTTGAATAGATGAATCTGAGATTGTGTGATGCATATCGTATAATCATACCCACGGATACTTGAGGTGACATTGTAGTATCTAGGTGACATTAGGGTTTTGGTTGATTTGTGTCTTAAGGTGTTATTCTAGTACAAACTCTAGGGCTGTTTGTGACACTTATAGGAATAGCCCAACGGATTGATTGGAAAGAATAACTTTGAGGTGGTTTCGTACCCTACCATAATCTCTTCGTTCGTTCTCCGCTATTAGTGACTTTGGAGTGACTCTTTGTTGCATGTTGAGGGATAGTTATGTGATCCAATTATGTTAGTATTGTTGAGGGAACTTGCACTAGCGAAAATATGAACCCTAGGCCTTGTTTCAACGCATTGCAATACCGTTTACGCTCACTTTTATCATTAGTTACCTTGCTGTTTTTATAATTTCAGATTACAAAAACTATTATCTACTATCCATATACCACTTGTATCACCATCTCTTCGCCGAACTAGTGCACCTATACAATTTACCATTGTATTGGGTGTGTTGGGGACACAAGAGACTCTTTGTTATTTGGTTGCAGGGTTGCTTGAGAGAGACCATCTTCATCCTACGCCTCCTACGGATTGATAAACCTTAGGTCATCCACTTGAGAGAAATTTGCTACTGTCCTACAAACCTCTGCACTTGGAGGCCCAACAACGTCTACAAGAAGAAGGTTGTGTAGTAGACATCAAGCTCTTTTCTGGTGCCGTTGCCGGGGAGGTGAGTGCTTGAAGGTATATATTTAGATCTTGCAATCGAGTCTTTTAGTTTCTTGTTTTATCACTAGTTTAGTTTATAAAATAAAATTACAAAAAAATGGAATTAAGTTTGCCTCATACGCTTCATCTTTTTAATATCTGTCGTGAGTATGATGGAAAGGATAATTGTGCTCAAGTGCTAGAAGAAGAAATATATAAAATGTTTGGCACTAAATATTTGAATGATGAGCATGATTGCAATGTTTTTAGTATGAATTCCTTGAATATCCATGATGCTAATGATATGCAAAGCCACAAGCTTGGGGAAGCTATGTTTGATGAAGATGATATTTTTTGTCCCCCAAGCTTTGATGAGCAAATTTATTATGATGAAAGCATGCCTCCTATCTATGATGACTATTGTGATGACACGTATGCTTTAAAGAATAATGATAACAATGAAACTTGTCATCTTGATTTCAATTTTCAATCCCATGATAGTTACTTTGTTGAGTTTGCTCCCACTACTATTCATGAGAAGAATTTTGCTTATGTGGAGAGTAGTAAATTTTCTATGCTTGTAGATCATGAAAAGAATGCTTTAGGTGCTGGTTATATTGTTGAATTCATTCATGATGCTACTGAAAATTATTATGAGGGAGGAATATATGCTTGTAGGAATTGCAATAATATCAAGTTTCCTCTTTATGTGCTTAAAGTTTTGAAGTTATGCTTGTTTTACCTTCCTATGCAAGTTGATTCTTGTTCCCATAAGTTGTTTGCTCACAAAATCCCTATGCATAGGAAGTGGGTTAGACTTAAATGTGCTAGTCATATTCTTCATGATGCTCTCTTTATGTTTCAATTCTTATCCTTTATGTGAGCATCATTGAAATCATCATGCCTAGCTAGGGGCGTTAAACGATAGCGCTTGTTGGGAGGCAAGCCAATTTTATTTTTGTTCCTTGCTTTTTGCTCCTGTTTAGTAATAAATAATTCATCTAGCCTCTGTTTAGATGTGGTTTTATTGTTTTAATTAGTGTTTGTGCCAAGTATAACCTTTGGGAAGACTCGGGGAAAGTCTTGTTGATCATGCTGTAAAAAACAGAAACTTTAGCGCTCACGAGAATTGCTGCCATTTTTATTTGGAGAGTAATATTTAGTTAATTCTTTTTGAAGATGATTCATAGATAAATTCCTCAGGTCCAGAAATTTATTTGAGAATTTTATGAGTTCCATAAGTATACGTTTGATCCAGATTACTACAGACTGTTGTATTTTTGACAGATTCTGTTTTTCATGTGTTGTTTACTTATTTTGATGAATCTATGAGTAGTATCGGAGGGTATGAACCATAGAGAAGTTGGAATACAGTAGTTTTAACACCAATATAAATAAATAATGAGTTCATTACAGTACCTTGAAGTGGTCTTTTGTTTTCTTTCGCTAACGGAGCTCACGAGATTTTCTACTTTAAGTTTTGTGTTGTGAAGTTTTCAAGTTTTGGGTAAGGATTCGATGGACTATGGAATAAGGAGTGGAAAGAGCCTAATCTTGGGGATGCCCAAGGCAACCCAAGGTAATATTCAAGGATAGCCAAGAGCCTAAGCTTTGGGATGCCCCGGAAGGCATCCCCTCTTTCGTCTTCGTTCATCGGTAACTTTACTTGGAGCTATATTTTTATTTACCACATGATATGTGTTTTGCTTGGAGCGTCAATTTATTTTGTTAAGATTTGCTTGCTGTTATTTATAAAAATGTTTTGCATCTTTTATTTCAATAAAAGTGGCATTGATAGCCTTTACTATGCCTATTTTAGAAGTCCACATGTTGCTGTTTGAAAACAGAAAGTTTACCGCTGTTGCAATAATTCCCTAGAAAAGTCAGAATGTGATAAAATGTTGAAACCTTTTGCATATTAAGATCTGATAAATTTACTACAGTGGGAATTTTCTTTCATAATTTTTGGATCTAGGGAAGTATTGATGTTGCAGCATTCTTTACAGACTATCCTGTTTAGGCAGATTGCTGTTATGTTTGCATTGTTTGCATATGTTTGCTTCTTTAATGATTCTATTTGAGGATAGGACTATTAAATATGCATAGGCATTTAGTATGCAATGTTGAATAATAATTTTAGTGATTTGCTACAATAGAGTATGATAAGGTTTTGGCAATGGTTTATACTAACTTATCTCACGAGTCCTTGTTGAGTTTTGTGTGGATGAAGCTTTTGAGATTTAGGGAGACCATGATATGAGAGGAATTAAGGAGACACAAAATCTCAAGATTTGGGATGCCCAAGGCACCCCAAGATAATATTTCGAGAAGTCTCAAGCATCTAAGCTTGGGGATGCCCCGGTTGGTATCCCACCTTTCTTCTTCAACAACTATCGGTTAGTTTCGGTTGATCCTAAGTTTTTGCTTCTTCACATGATGTTTGCCATTCTTAGAATGTCATTTTATTTTGCTTTGCTTGCTGTTTGAATAAAATACCAAGATCTAAAATTCTTAAATGTTAGAGAGTCTTCACATAGTTGCATAACTATTCAACTACTCATTGCTCTTCACTTATATCTTTCGGAGTAGTTTGTCATTTGCTCTAGTGCTTCACTTATATCTTTTAGAGCATGGTGGTAGTTTTATTTTGAAGAAATAGATGAACTCTCATGCTTCACTTAGATTATTTTGAGAGTCTTAATAGCATGTTAATTTTCTTAAAATCCTAATATGCTAGGTATTCAAGAATAATAAAGCTTTCTTATGAGTGTGTTGAATACTAAGAGAAGTTTGATGCTTGATGATTGTTTTGAGATATGGAGGTAATAATATCAAAGTTAGGCTAGTTGAGTAGTTGTGAAATTGAGAAATACTTGTGTTGAAGTTTGCAAGTCCTGTAGCATGCACGTATGGTAAACGTTGTGTAACAAATTTGAAACATGAGGTGTTATTTGATTGTCCTCCTTATGAGTGGCGGTCGAGGACGAGCGATGGTCTTTTCCTACCAATCTATCCCCCTAGGAGCATGCGCGTAGTGCCGAGGTTTTTGATGACTTGTAGATTTTTGCAATAAGTATGTGAGTTCTTTATGACTAATGTTGAGTCCATGGATTATACGCACTCTCACCCTTCCATCCTTGCTAGCCTCTTCGGTACCGTGCATTGCCCTTTCTCACATTGAGAGTTGGCGCAAACTTCGCCGGTGCATCCAAACCCCGTGATATGATACGCTCTTTCACACATAAACCTCCTTATATCTTCCTCAAAACAGCCACCATACCTACCTATTATGGCATTTCGATAGCCATTCCGAGATATATTGCCATGCAACTTTCCATCATTCCGTTCATCATGACACATTCATCATTGTCATATTGCTTAGCATGATCATGTAGTTGACATAGTATTTGTGGCAAAGCCACCATTCATAATTCTTTCATACATGTCACTCTTGGTTCATTGCATATCCCGGTACACCACCGGAGGCATTCACATAGAGTCATCTTTGTTCTAGTATCGAGTTGTAATCATTGAGTTGTAAATAAATAGAAGTGTGATGATCATCATTATTAGAGCATTTGTCCCAAGTGAGGAATAAATAAATAAATAAATAAAAAGAGAAAGGCCATAAAAAAGAGAAGGCCCAAAAAAAGAGAAAGGCCATAAAAAAAGAGAAGGCCCAAAAAAATGAGAGAAAAAGAGAGAAGGGACAATGTTACTATCCTTTTACCACACTTGTGCTTCAAGGTAGCACCATGATCTTCATAGTAGAGAGTCTCTCATGTTATCACTTTCATATACTAGTGGGAATTTTTCATTATAGAACTTGGCTTGTATATTCCAACAATGGACCTCCTCAAGTGCCCTAGGTCTTCGTGAGCAAGCAAGTTGGATGCACACCCACTAGTTTCTTTTGTTGAGCTTTCATACATTTATAGCTCTAGTGCATCCGTTGCATGGCAATCCCTACTCCTTGCATTAACATCAATCGGTGGGCATCTCCATAGCCCATTGATTAGCCTCGTTGATGTGAGACTTTCTCCTTTTTGTCTTCTCCACATAACCCCCCTCATTATATTCTATTCCACCCATAGTGCTATGTCCATGGCTCGCGCTCATATATTGCGTGAAAGTTTATAGGTTTGAGATTACTAAAGTATGAAAAAATTGCTTGGCTTGTCATCGGGGTTGTGCATGATGATAGCATTCTTGTGTGATGAAAATGAAACATGACTAAACTATATGATTTTGTAGGGATGAACTTTCTTTGGCCATGTTATTTTGAGAAGACATGATTGCTTAGTTAGTATGCTTGAAGTATTATAATTTTTATGTCAATATGAACTTTTGTCTTGAATCTTTCAAATTTGAATATTCATACCACAATTAAGAAAAATTACATTGAAATTATGCCAACTAGCATTCCACATCAAAATTTCTTTCTTTTATCATTTACCTACTCGAGGACGAGCAGGAATTAAGCTTGGGGATGCTGATACGTCTCCAACGTATCTATAATTTTTGATTGCTCCATGCTATATTATTTACTGTTTTGAATGTTTATGGGCTTTATTATACACTTTTATATCATTTTTGGGACTAACCTATTAACCCAGAGCCCAGTGCCAGTTTCTGTTTTTACCCTGTTTTAGGGTTTCGAAGAAAAGGAAAACCAAACAGAGTCCAATTGACCTGAAACTTCACGGAACTTATTTTTGGAAGGAAAGAAGCACAGAAGACTTGGAGTGCATGTCGGGGGATCTGCGAGGAGGTCACGAGGCAGGGGGCGCGCCCACCCCCTGGGCGCGCCCTCCACCCTTGTGAGCCCCTCGTGGCCCCCCTGACGTACTTCTTCCACCTATATATCTCCATATACCCTAAAAACACCCGTGAGCACAATAGATCGGGAGTTCCGCCGCCAGAAGCCTCCGTAGCCACCGAAAGCCAATCTAGACCCGTTCCGGCACCCTGCCGGAGGGGGCAATCCTTCCCCGGTGTCCATCTTCATCATCCCGGTGCTCTCCATGACGAGGAGGGAGTAGTTCTCCCTCGGGGCTGAGGGTATGTACCAGTAGCTATGTGTTTGATCTCTCTCTCTCTCTCGTGTTCTTGAGGTGATACGATCTTGATGTATCGCGAGCTTTGCTATTATATTTGGATCCTATGATGTTTTCTCCCCCCTCTACTCTCTTGTAATGGATTGAGTTTCCCCTTTGAAGTTATCCTATCGGATTGAGTCTTTAAAGATTTGAGAACACTTGATGTATGTCTTGCCGTGTGTATCTGTGGTGACAATGGGATATCATGTGATTCACTTGATGTATGTTTTGGTGATCAACTTGCGGGTTCCGCCCATGAACCTATGCATAGGGGCTGGCACACGTTTTCGTCGCGATTCTCCGGTAGAAACTTTGGGGCACTCTTTGAGGTTCTATGTGTTGGTTGAATAGATGAATCTGAGATATTGTGATGCATATCGTATAATCATACCCACGGATACTTGAGGTGACATTGGAGTATCTAGGTGACATTAGGGTTTTGGTTGATTTGTGTCTTAAGGTGTTATTCTAGTATGAACTCTAGGGCTATTTGTGACACTTATAGGAATAGCCCAACGGATTGGTTGGAAAGAATAACTTTCAGGTGGTTTCGTACCCTACCATAATCTCTTCGTTCGTTCTCCGCTATTAGTGACTTTGGAGTGACTCTTTGTTGCATGTTGAAAGATAGTTATGTGATCCAATTATGTTAGTATTGTTGAGGGAACTTGCACTAGCGAAAGTATGAACCCTAGGCCTTGTTTCAACGCATTGCAATACCGTTTACGCTCACTTTTATCATTAGTTACCTTGCTGTTTTTATAATTTCAGATTACAAAAACCATTATCTACTATCCATATACCACTTGTATCACCATCTCTTCGCCGAACTAGTGCACCTATACAATTTACCATTGTATTGGGTGTGTTGGGGACACAAGAGACTCTTTGTTATTTGGTTGCAGGGTTGCTTGAGAGAGACCATCTTCATCCTACGCCTCCTACGGATTGATAAACCTTAGGTCATCCACTTCAGGGAAATTTGCTACTATCCTACAAACCTCTACACTTGGAGGCCCAACAACGTCTACAAGAGGAAGGTTGTGTAGTAGACATCAGTGACCTCCTACTGGATTGATACCTTGGTTCTCAAAAACTGAGGGAAATACTTGCGCTACTTTGCTTCATCATCCTTTCCTCTTCAAGGAAATCCAACACAGTGCTCAAGAGGTAGCAATGCCCCGAAAGGCATCCCCTCTTTTGTCTTCGTTCATCGGTAAGTTTACTTGGAGCTATATTTTTATTCGCCACATGATATGTGTTTTGCTTCGAGCGTCTTGTATGATTTGAGTCTTTGCTTTTTAGTTTACCACAATCATCCTTGCTGTGTACACCTTTTGAGAGAGACAAACAAAAATCGGAATTTATTAGAATACTCTATGTGCTTCACTTATATCTTTTGAGCTATATAGTTTTTGCTCTAGTGCTTCACTTATATCTTTTAGAGCACGGTGGTGGTTCCATTCTGTAGAAATTATTGAGCTCTCATGCTTCACTTATATTATTTTGAGAATCCTTTAGAACAACATGGTAATTTGCTTTTAGAAATAATAAAAACTTTCATATAAGTGCATTGAATACTATGAGAAGTTTGATACTTGATAATTGTTTTGAGATATGGAGATGGTGATATTAGAGTCATGCTAGTTGAGTAGTTGTGAATTTGAGAAATACTTGTGTTGAAGTTTGTGATTCTCGTAGCATGCACCTATGGTGAACCGTTATGTGATGAAGTCGGAGCATGATTTATTTATTGATTGCCTTCCTTATGAGTGGCGGTCGGGGACGAGCTATGGTTTTTTCCTACCAATCTATCCCCTAGGAGCATGCGCGTAGTACTTTGTTTTGATAACTAATAGATTTTTGCAATAAGTATGTGAGTTCTTTATGACTAATGTTGAGTCCATGGATTATACGCACCCTCACCCTTCCACCATTGCTAGCCTCTCTAGTACCACACAACTTTCGCCGGTACCATAAACCCACCATATACCTTCCTCAAAACAGCCACCATACCTACCTATTATGGCATTTCCATAGCCATTTCGAGATATATTGCCATGCAACTTTCCACCGTTCCGCTTGTTATGACACGCTTCATCATTGTCATATTGCTTTGCGTGATCATGTAGTTGACATCGTATTTGTGGCAAAGCCTCCATTCATATTTTTTTCATACATGTCACTCTTGATTCATTGCATATCTTGGTACACCGTCGGAGGCATTCACATAGAGTCATATTTTGTTCTAAGTATTGAGTTGTAAGTAAAAAGAAGTGTGATGATCATCATTATTAGAGCATTATCCCAGTGAGGAAAGGATGATGGAGACTATGATTCCCCCACAAGTCGGGATGAGACTACGAACGAAAAAAGAGAGAAAAGAGGCCAAAATAAAAAAAAGGCCCAAATAAAAAAGAAAAAAGAAAAAAATGAGAGAAAAAGAGAGAAGGGACAATGTTACTATCCTTGTTCCACACTTGTGCTTCAAAGTAGCACCATGATCTTCATGATAGAGAGTCTCCTATGTTGTCACTTTCATAAACTAGTGGGAATTTTACATTATAGAACTTGGCTTGTATATTCTAATGATGGGCTCCCTCAAATTTCCCTAGGTCTTCGTGAGCAAGCAAGTTGGATGCACACCCACTTAGTTTCTTTTGTTGAGCTTTCATACACTTATAGCTCTAGTGCATCTGTTGCATGGCAATCCCTACTCACTCACATTGATATATATTAATGGGCATCTCCATAGACCATTGATACTCCCAGTTGATGTGAGACTATCTTCTCCTTTTTGTCTTCTCCACAACCACCATTCTATTCCACCATAGTGCTATATCCATGGCTCACGCTCATGTATTGCATGAAAATTGAAAAAGTTTGAGAACATCAAAAGTATGAAACAATTGCTTGGCTTGTCATCGGGGTTGTGCATGATTTAATATTTTGTGTGATGAAGATAGAGCATAGCCAGACTATATGATTTTGTAGGGATAACTTTCTTTGGCCATGTTATTTTGAGAAGACATGATTGCTTAGTTAGTATGCTTGAAGTATTATTATTTCTATGTCAATATTAAACTTTTATCTTGAATCTTTCGGATCTGAACATTCATGCCACAATAAAGCAAAATTACATTGAGAAATATGTTGGGAAGCATTCCACATCAAAAATTCTGTTTTTATCATTTACCTACTCGAGGACGAGCGGGAATTAAGCTTGGGGATGCTTGATACATCTCCAACGTATCTATAATTTTTAATTGTTCCATGCTATTATATTATCTGTTTTGGATGATAACGAGCTTTATTTTACACTTTTATATTATTTTTGGGACTAACCTATTAACTGGAGGCCTAGCCCAAATTGTTGTTTTTTGCCTATTTTAGTGTTTCACAGAAAAGGAATATCGAACAGAGTCCAAATGGAATGAAACCTTCGTGAGCGTTATTTTTGGAACAAACGTGATCCAGGAGACTTGGAGTGGGCGTCAAGAAACAATCGAGGAGGCCACGAGGCAGGGGGCGCGCCCTCCACCCTCGTTGGCCCTGATGAAGCTATGTTCCTAGGGTAGGGTCATAGGCATGACCTAGACACCCTCCCCTAGGACATCATCCTAAAACCAGAAGCATTCGAGGGATAGCATCATCCACTTGACTACGAAGCATTCCACTCAGAAGACTCAAAGTCACTCGACCACGACAACTATCACTCGACGGATAGAAGATCTAAAGTCACTCTGCACGACAACGGTCAGACGTTTACTTCATAGACTTAATAGGCCTTTATGTCACTTTATTGCTAGCGTTACCAGTAACGCCCCCTCTTGATGTACCTTAAACCCTTTGTAACGTGGACTGGATGGGGTCTGGGCACACTCTATATAAGCCACCCCCTCCACTGGCACAAGGGTTCGCACCCCCTGTAAACACACACATACATAATCCAGTCGACCCCCTCCGGGCACCGAGACGTAGGGCTATTACTTCCTCCGCGAAGGGATTGAACTCGTAAAACTCGTGTGTACAACTTCACCATAGCTAGGATCTTGCCTCCTCATACCTACCCCCCATTCTACTGTCAGTCTTAGATCCACGACAGTTGGCACCCACCTTGGGGCAGGTGTCTTAGCGACTTTTTGGTGGAGTTGCGATTTTTTCCGATTCTCATCATCATGGTTTCCGCCGGTGTACTGGTTGAGGGCCACGAGATCCGTCTCGGTGCGCTCGTTTTCGTTGCTGACGACTTCGCCTGGCTTCAGGAAGCTCCACTCGACATCGAAGGGCTCCTCGTCCGCGGGGCGACACACTTTCGCACGTGCGTCCGTGGTGTCCTTCTCCGGCAGCCGTCGACCCAGTATCGGTCGGCTCCTATGGTGTCCTGGTCCCCCATTGTTCGCCGGCGCAAGCGTTCCGGTCGGTCACGGCTCCAGCGATGGGTGAGACACGCGGTGGCCCGCCAATCGGCCACCTCACAAGTTGCGGCAATCGAGCCCGACGAAACCCTCTACGGCCTGTTCGACTGGCTCCGTCGAGATCGCATCCGAGTGTGACAGCAGCGATCCCGCGGCGGAAGTCTTGATGGTCAACTGACCACGTAGTCCTCCTGGCTTCCCTCACGACGACGGTGGTGATGGCGACGGCGATCCGTCGCACGCTCACGAGGAGTACCGCCCCAAGCCCCTTTCTTCGCAGCGGAGGGAAGAGCTTCGCCGCCGCAATATGGATGCACTTCACACTCCTATCATTGGGGAAAACCCAGAGGCCCAGGCCTTGGAGGAAGCGCGCCTGGCCAACTTGGCTGAGCGCACTCGACTGGAGAACAGTCGACGGCAGCTTTTTCTGCCTCAAACTCAGGTATACCACACTCCGATTCAAAATCTCACAGCTGCAGCCCGAATAGCAGAGTCAATTCAGCCTTCCAAGTCAGAAGCTGGCAGAGGTTTGATGCAGATCCGGGCCTTGCTCCGAGCAGCCGGAGAGCAGAACACAACAGTGTCGCAGTCGCGGAATATGATTCATAGCAGGTCTGTGATGGCAGATACAGTTCAGTCGGCCCAGAGCCCAAGATCACCCCGCGGCATGAAGGACGTGGGCACAGGCAAGATCAGTACAGAAACCACGAGCAAGATGATCACCGCCTCGGCCACGATGAACGTCGTCGAGTGCCCACGCCTCCTCCGAGGAGTGGGTCGTATGTGCCTCAGCGGCATGATGACAGACGCCCTCACAGTGGCGAGCGAAGAATACCAGTCGACCCAAGGGAGCCAGGCTTTGATGCGAGATCTATTCTCGTTCAAGGTCTGGTTGACAGGAACATAGCACACAGAGAAGGCCATGACAGAGATTATCCGACTAGCGGCAGAGTGCACGTTTCAGGTCCCGAGTGTTTCAGCAGAGCCATCAGGGCCGCAATGATTCCTCCCAATTTCATGCTGGCGACTGGAGTCAGCAAGTTTACGGGTGAGTCTAAGCCTGACACTTGGCTTGAGGACTACCGAATGGCTATGCAAATTGGTGGTGGCAATGATGAAGTCGCCATGAAGCACCTTCCTCTGATGTTGGAAGGCTCGGCTAGAGAATGGTTGAACCAGTTAGCACCGGGCAATATATTCAGTTGGGAGGAACTGCCCGAGTGTTTGTTAGGACTTTTGAAGGTACTTGCAAGTGACTAGCAGGGTTGATAGAATTGCAGCACTGTGTGCAAAAACTGAATGAAACCCTGAGAGACTATATCCAGAGATGGATCACGTTACACCATATAGTGGAGAATGTGTCAGATCACCAAGTAGTTTGTGCCTTAAAGAAGGCATTAAGTATCGGGAGTTGAATCTGAAATTTGGTCGGACAGGAGATATGTCCCTGACTCGGATGATGGAGATTGCCACCAAATACACTAACGGTGAAGAAGAAGACCGACTCCGGAGTGGCAAGCACACAGCAGTTGCCCAGGACACCGGTGGAGGTACTTCCAATCGAAAACAGAAGCGTAAGGCTGAGCCAGCTGCTCCTGGTGAGGCTTTAGTTGTGGCTCAATGAAAGTTCAAGGGGAAACCCAAAGGGCCCTAGAACCCCAAGAAAGTGAAAGATCAAGACGGAAATGATGTGTTGGATTTACCATGCCACATTCACACCAAGAAAGATGAAGAGGGTAATCTGATTTATCCTAAGCACACCACTCGGCAGTGTCGACTCCTGATCCAGCAGTTCCGAGAGAAACAACTCAAGGAGAAGGAAAAAGAGTCGGACAAGGGTGAGGATAAGGAAGAGGATGATGATGGTTTTCCCAATGTCAACTCCACTCTGATGATTTTTGCTGATGTTGAGAGGAAAAGTCGATTGAAAGTTATCAACAGAGAAGTGAACATGGTTGCTCCGGCAACACCAAGTTATTTGAAGTGGTCCCAGACTGCCATCACGTTCTACCAGTCTGACCATCTAGCACGTATAGCCACCCTTGGGAGGCAAGCGTTGGTGGTCGACCCAGTTGTTGAAGGCACTCGACTGACTAAAGTGCTGATGGATGGTGGTAGCGGCCTGAATATCCTTTATGCTAAAACCTTGAAGGGAATGGGGATTCCAATGTCCAAGCTCAGCGAAAGTAATATGAGTTTCCATGGCGTTATACCTGGCAAGAAGGCTGAATCACTCGTCCAGATTGCCCTTGATGTGGTTTTTGGTGATTCCAAGAATTACCACAAGGAAAAGTTGAAATTTGAAGTAGTGGATTTCCAGAGTGCTTATCATTCTATTCTGGGTAGGCCTGCCTATTTACGTTTCATGGCTCGACCATGTTACGTGTACCTCAAATTGAAAATTCCTGGTCCCAGAGGAGTGATCACTATCACTGGCAATCGGCAGAAGGCAGAAGAGTGCTTCCAGAAGGGCTCAAAAATCGCCGATGCACAAATGGGAACAGTCAAAATGCAAGAATACCAGAAAAATGCAGATCCGAGTGATTTGCTGCGCTCCAAGAAGCCTGCCACAGATTCTGCATTTCAGTCGTCCAGTGAAACCAAGCCAATTCATATTCATCCGACCGATCCTAATGCTGCTCCTACTCATATCTCAACATCACTCGACAGCAAATAGGAAGAAGCGCTCATCCAGTTCCTCCGTGAGAACCGGGACATCTTTGCATGGAAACCTTTTGACATGCCGGGTGTACCCAGGGGACTGGCTGAGCATCGTTTGCGAGTCGACCCGAAAGTACAACCAGTCAAGGAACATCTTCGACGGTCCGCCACACAGAAGAGAAAAGCAATTGGTGAGGAAGTAGCTCGGCTCCTGGCAGCTGAGTTCATCCAAGAGATTTACCACTCCAAGTGGCTCGCCAATGTTGTCATGGTCCCCAAGAAGGACGACTCACTTCACATGTGCATCGACTTCAAGCATATCAATTGGGCTTGCCCAAAAGATCATTTTCCTCCCCCCCCGCATCGACCAGATTGTCGACTCGACTGCGGGGTGTGAGCGTTTGTCTTTTCTAGACGCATATTCCGGGTACCATTGATACGTCCATTTTGCATCATGCTTTTATATCGATATTTATTGCATTATGGGTTGTTATTACACATTATGTCACAATACTTATGCCTATTCTCTCTTATTTTACAAGGTTTACATAAAGAGGGAGAATGCCGGCAGCTGGGATTCTGGGCTGGAAAAGGAGCAAATATTAGAGACCTATTCTGCATAGCTCCAAAAGTCCTGAAACTTCACGGAAGACGTTTTCAGAATATATAAAAAATACTGAGCGCAAGAAGTTCACCAGGGGGCACACCCTGCCAACGAGGGTGGGGGCGCGCCCTACCCCCTGGGCACGCCCCCTACCTCATGGGCCCCCTGGTGGCCCTCCGATGTCCATCTTCTGCTATATGAAGTCTTTCAATGAGGAAAAAAATCAGAAGCCATCTCCTCGAGCGAAACTCCGCCGCCACGAGGCGGAACCTTGGCGGAACCAATCTAGGGCTCCGGCAGAGCTGTTCTGCCGGGGAAACTTCCCTCCGGGAGGGGGAAATCATCGCCATCGTCATCACCAACGCTCCTCTCATCGGGAGAGGGCAATCTCCATCAATATATTCATCAGCACCATCTCCTCTCAAAACCCTAGTTCATCTCTTGTATCCAATTCTTGTCTTTAAGTCTGGGATTGGTGCTAGTAGGTTGCTAGTAGTGTTAATTACTCCTTGTAGTTGATGCTAGTTGGTTTATTTGGTGGAAGATCATATGTTCAGATCCTATATGCATATTAATACCCCTCTGATTATGAACATGAATATGCTTTGTGAGTAGTTACGTTTGTTCCCGAGGACATGGGAGAAGTCTTGCTATTAGTAGTCATGTGAATTTGGTATTTGTTTGATATTTTTGATGAGATGTATGTTGTCTCTCCTCTAGTGGTGTTATGTGAACGTCGACTACTTAACACTTCACCATGATTTGGGCCTAGAGGAAGGCATTGGGAAGTAATAAGTAGATGATGGGTTTCTAGAGTGACAAAAGCTTAAACCCTAGTTTATGTGTTGCTTCGTAAGGGGCTGATTTGGATCCATATGTTTCATGCTATGGTTAGGTTTACCTTCATACTTTTGTTGTAGTTGCAGATGCTTGCAATAGGGGTTAATCATAAGTGCGATGCTTGTCCAAGTAAGGACAGTACCGAAGCACCGGTCCACCCACATACCAAATTATCAAAGTACCGAACGCGAATCATACGAACGTGATGAAAACTAGCTTGACGATATTCCCATGTGTCCTCGGGAGCGCTTTTCTCTGTATAAGAGTTTGTCTAGGCTTGTCCTTTGCTACAAAAAGGATTGGGCCACCTTGCTGCACTTTATTTACTTTTGTTACTTGTTGCTCATTACAAATTATCCTATCACAAAACTATCTGTTACCACTTATTTCAGTACTTGCAGAGAATACCTTGCTGGAAACCGCTTATCATTTCCTTCTGCTCCTCGTTGGGTTCGACACTCTTACTTATCAAAAGGACTATGATAGATCCCCTATACTTGTGGGTCATCAAGACTCTTTTCTGGCGTCGTTGCCGGGTTGTGAAGCGCCTTTGGTATGGAAAAATTTATATAGTGTGCTGAAATTTACTGTCACTTGTTACTATGGAAAGTAATCCTCTGAGGGGCTTGTTCGGGGTATCTTCACCCCGCCCAGTAGAGCAAAGAGTTGCTCCTCAACCTACTAAACCAAATGAAAATGAAAATGTCTTCTTTGAAATTCCTTCGGGTATGATAGAAAAACTGCTAGCTAATCCTTTTGTAGGAGATGGAACAAAGCATCCTGATGAGCATCTAATATATGTGGATGAAGTTTGTGGATTATTTAAGCTTGCAGGTGTACTCGGAGATGTTGTTAAGAAGAAGGCATTCCCTTTATCTTTGAAGGGAGATGCATCGACATGGTATAGGCTATGTGATGATATGGGGTCATGGAACTACAAACGATTTAAATTGGAATTTCATCAGAAGTTTTATCCTATGCATCTTGTTCATCGTGATCGCAATTATATATATAATTTTTGGCCTCGCGAAGGAGAAAGCATCGCTCAAGCTTGGGGGAGGCTTAAATCAATGTTATATTCATGCCCCAATCATGAGCTCTCGAGAGAAATGATTATTCAAAAAAATTATGCTCGGCTTTCTGATAGCAATCGCACCATGCTTGATACTTCTTGTGTTGGCTCTTTTATGATGAAGACTATTGAATTCAAATGGGATTTATTGGAAAGAATTAAATGCAACTCTGAAGATTGGGATCTCGACAAAGGTAAGGAGTCAGATATGACACCTAGGTTTGATTGTGTTAAATCTTTTATGGATACCGATGTTTTTCGTAAATTTAGCACTAAATATGGACTTGACTCTGAGATAGTAGCTTCTTTCTGTGAATCTTTTGCTACTTATGTTGATCTCCCCAAGGAGAAGTGGTTTAAATATCATCCTCCCATAGAAGTAAAAGTAGCTGCACCTATTAAAGTTGAGGAAAAGACTATCACTTATAATGATCCTATTGTTCCTACTTCTTATGTTGAGAAACCACCTTTCCCTATCAGGATAAAGGATCATGCTAAAGCTTCAACGGTGGTTCGTAAAAGCAATATTAAAACTTATACACCTTCTGAGCAAAATTAAAATTGAACCTGATATTGTTATTGTTAAAGATCTCTTGGCTGATAATATTGATGGACATGTTATTTATTTCTATGATGAAACTGCTAGAATTGCTAAACCTTGTGCTGAAGATAAACCTAGACTTGTGGTAGGCATGCCTGTTATTTTTGTTAAAATAGGAGATCATTGTTATCATGGTTTATGTGATATGGGTGCCAGTGCTAGTGCAATACCTATTGGCCTATATAGGGAAATTATGCATGATATTGAACCTGTTGAGTTAGAAGATATTGATGTCACAATTAAACTTGCCAATAGAGATACTATTTCACCAATGGGAATTGTTAGGGATGTTGAAGTCTTGTGTGGGAAAACTAAATATCATGCTGATTTTCTTGTTCTTGGTTCCCCACAAGATAGCTTTTGTCCCATTATATTTGGTAGACCCTTCTTAAACACTGTTAATGCTAAGATAGATTGCAAAAAGGATGTTGTTACTATCGGTTTAGATGATATGTCTCACGAATTTAATTTCTCTAAATTTAGTAGACAACACCGTGAAGAAGAATTACCTAGTAAGGATGAAATTATTGGTCTTGCTTCTATTGCCGTACCTCCTAGTGATCCTTTAGAACAATATTTACTAGACCATGAAAATGATATGTTTATGAATGAAAGAAGGGAAATAGATGAAGTATTCTTTAAACAGGAACCTATTCTGAAACACAATTTGCCTGTTGAAATCCTAGGGGATCCTCCTCCACCCAAGGGTGATCCCGTGTTTGAGCTTAAACCGTTGCCTGATACTCTTAAATATGCTTATCTTGATGAGAAAAGGATATATCCTGTTATTATTAGTGCTAACCTTTCAGAGCATGAGGAAGAGAGATTATTGAAAACTCTGAAGAAGCACCGTGCTGCTATTGGGTATACTCTTGATGATCTTAAGGGCATTAGTCCCACTCTATGTCAACATAAAATAAATTTGGAAGAAGATGCTAAACCAGTTCGTGATCATCAACGACGGCTGAATCCTAAAATGAAGGAAGTGGTAAGAAAGGAAATACTAAAGCTCCTTGAGGCAGGTATAATTTATCCCGTTACTGATAGTCAGTGGGCAAGTCCTGTCCATTGTGTCCCTAAGAAGGGAGGTATTACTGTCATTCCTAATGATAAAGATGAATTGATTCCTCAAAGAATTATTACAGGTTATAGGATGGTGATTGATTTCCACAAATTAAATAAGGCCACTAAAAAGGATCATTACCCCTTACCTTTTATCGATCAAATGCTAGAAAGATTATCCAAACATACACATTTTTGCTTTCTAGATGGTTATTCTGGTTTCTCTCAAATACCTGTGTCAGCCAAGGATCAATCAAAGACTACTTTTACTTGCCCTTTTGGTAATTTTGCTTATAGACGTATGCCTTTTGGTTTATGTAATGCACCTACTACCTTTCAAAGATGCATGATGGCTATATTCTCTGACTTTTGTGAAAAGATTTGTGAGGTTTTCATGGATGATTTCTCCGTCTATGGATCTTCTTTTGATGATTGCTTGAGCAACCTTGATCGAGTATTGCATTGATGTGAAGAAACTAATCTTGTCTTGAATTGGGAAAAGTGCCACTTTATGGTTAATGAAGGTATTGTCTTGGGGCATAAAGTTTCTGAAAGAGGTATTGAAGTTGATAAAGCCAAGGTTGATGCTATTGAAAAGATGCCATGTCCCAAGGACGTCAAAGGTATAAGAAGTTTCCTTGGTCACGTCGGATTTTATAGGAGGCTCATTAAGGACTTCTCAAAAATTTCTCGGCCTCTGACTAATTTATTACAAAAAGATATACCATTTGTCTTTGATGATGATTGTGTAGAAGCATTGATCTCTGCACCTATTGTTCAGCCACCTGATTGGAATTTACCCTTTGAAATTATGTGTGATGCTAGTGATTATGTTGTAGGTGCTGTTCTAGGGCAAAGAGTTGATAAGAAATTAAACGTTATTCAATATGCTAGTAAATCCCTAGACAGTGCTCAAAGAAATTATGCTACTACTGAAAAAGAATTCTTAGCAGTTGTATTTGCTTGTGATAAGTTCAGACCTTATATTGTTGATTCTAAAGTAACTATTCACACTGATCATGCTGCTATTAAATATCTTATGGAAAAGAAAGATGCTAAACCTAGACTTATTAGATGGGTTCTCTTGCTACAAGAATTTGACTTACATATTGTTGATAGAAAGGGAGCTGAGAACCCCGTTGCAGACAACTTGTCTAGGTTAGAAAATGTGCTTGATGACCCACTACCTATTGATGATAGCTTTCCTGATGAGCAATTAAATGTCATAAATGCTTCTCATACTGCTCCATGGTATGCTGATTATGCTAATTACATTGTTGCCAAATTCATACCACCTAGTTTCACATACCAGCAAAAGAAATAGATCTTCTATGATTTGAGGCATTACTTTTGGGATGACCCACATCTTTATAAAGAAGGAGTAGATGGTGTTATTAGACGTTGTGTACCTGAGCATGAACAAGAACAGATCCTACGCAAGTGTCACTCCCAAGCTTATGGAGGACACCATGCTGGAGATAGAACTGCACATAAGGTATTGCAATTTGGTTTTTATTCGCCTACTCTCTTCAAGGATGCCCGTAAGTTTGTCTTATCTTGTGATGAATGTCAAAGAATTGGTAATATTAGTATACGCCAAGAAATGCCTATGAACTATTCACTCATTATTGAACCATTTGATGTTTGGGGCTTTGACTATATGGGACCTTTTCCTGCCTCTAATGGATATACACATATTTTAGTTGTTGTTGATTACGTTACTAAGTGGGCAGAAGCTATTCCAACTAGTAGTGTTGATCATAACACTTCTATTAAAATGCTTAAAGAAGTTATTTTTCCAAGATTTGGAGTCCCTAGATATTTAATGACTGATGGTGGTTCACATTTTATTCATGGTGCTTTCCATAAAATGCTTGCTAAGTATGATGTTAATCATAGAATCGCATCCCCTTATCACCTCAATCTAGTGGTCAAGTAGAATTGAGTAATAGAGAGCTCAAATTAATTTTGCATTATGGGCCTATAGAACTGCATATAAAAATCCTATGGGTATGTCTCCGTATAAAATGGTTTATGGAAAAGCATGTCACTTACCTCTCGAACTAGAACACAAGGCATATTGGGCTATTAAAGAGCTCAATTATGATTTTAAACTTGCTGGTGAGAAGAGGTTATTTGATATTATCTCACTCGATGAATGGAGAACCCAAGCCTACGAAAATGCCAAGTTGTTTAAAGAAAAAGTTAAAAGATGGCATGATAAAAGGATACAAAAGCGTGAGTTTAATGTAGGTGATTATGTATTGCTATACAACTCTCGTTTAAGATTTTTTGCAGGAAAACTTCTCTCTAAATGGGAAGGTCCTTATGTTATCGAGGAGGTCTATCGTTCTGGTGCCATAAAAATCAATAACTTCGAAGGCACAAATCCGAAGGTGGTGAACGGTCAAATAATCAAACATTATATCTCTGGTAATCCCATAAATGTTGAAACCAATGTTATTGAAACCGTAACCCTGGAGGAATACATAAGGGACACTTTCTGGAACATTTCAGACTCCGAAAAGGATAAATGTTGAAACCAATATTTTGCATCATGCTTTTATATCGATATTTATTGCATTATGGGCTGTTATTACACATTATGTCACAATACTTATGCCTATTCTCTCTTATTTTACAAGGTTTACATAAAGAGGGAGAATGCCGGCAGCTGGGATTCTGGGCTGGAAAAGGAGCAAATATTAGAGTCCTGAAACTTCACGGAAGACGTTTTCAGAATATATAAAAAATACTGAGCGCAAGAAGTTCACCAGGGGGGCCACACCCTGCCCACGAGGGTGGGGGGTGCGCCCTACCCCTTGGGCACGCCCCCTACCTCGTGGGCCCCCAGGTGGCCCTCCTATGTCCATCTTCTGCTATATGAAGTCTTTCGATGAGGAAAAAATCAGAAGCCATCTCCTTGAATGAAACTCCGCCGCCACGAGGCGGAACCTTGGCGGAACCAATCTAGGGCTCCGGCAGAGCTGTTCTGCCGGGGAAACTTCCCTCCGGGAGGGGGAAATCATTGCCATCGTCATCACCAACGCTCCTCTCATCGGGAGAGGGCAATCTCCATCAACCTCTTCATCAGCACCATCTCCTCTCAAAACCCTAGTTCATCTCTTGTATCCAATTCTTGTCTTCAAGTCCGGGATTGGTGCTAGTAGGTTGCTAGTAGTGTTAATTACTCCTTGTAGTTGATGCTAGTTGGTTTATTTGGTGGAAGATCATATGTTCAGATGCTATATGCATATTAATACCCCTTTGATTATGAACATGAATATGCTTTGTGAGTAGTTACGTTTGTTCTTGAGGACATGGGAGAAGTGTTGCTATTAGTAGTCATGTGAATTTGGTATTCGTTCGATATTTTGATGAGATGTATGTTGTCTCTCCTCTAGTGGTGTTATGTGAACGTCGACTACATAACACTTCACCATGATTTGGGCCTAGAGGAAGGCATTGGGAAGTAATAAGTAGATGATGGGTTGCTAGAGTGACAGAAGCTTAAACCCTAGTTTATGCGTTGCTTCGTAAGGGGCTGATTTGGATCCATATGTTTCATGCTACGGTTAGGTTTACCTTAATACTTTTGTTGTAGTTGCGGATGCTTGCAATAGAGGTTAATCATAAGTGGGATGCTTGTCCAAGTAAGGACAGTACCCAAGCACCGGTCCACCCACATACCAAATTATCAAAGTACCGAACGCGAATCATGCGAACGTGATGAAAACTAGCTTGACGATATTCCCATGTGTCCTCGGGAGCGCTTTTCTCTATATAAGAGTTTGTCCAGGCTTGTCCTTTGCTACAAAAAGGATTGGGCCACCTTGCTGCACTTTATTTACTTTTGTTACTTGTTGCTTGTAACAAATTATCCTATCACAAAACTATCTGTTACCACTTATTTCAGTACTTGCAGAGAATACCTTGCTGGAAACTGCTTATTATTTCCTTCTGCTCCTCGTTGGGTTCGACACTCTTACTTATCAAAAGGACTATGATAGATCCCCTATACTTGTGGGTCATCAACCATCAGATCCGACTGTATGGACCCGATGAGATAAAAACAGCTTTCATCACACCATTCGGCTATTTTTGTTATGTCACCATGCCATTCGGTCTCAAGAACACCGGAGCTAAATTCACGAGGATGATTCAAAAGTGTCTGCTCACTCAAATCAGTCGGAATGTGGAAGCATACATGGATGACATTGTGATCAAGTCGCATAAAGGTTCTGACCTGCTGGCTGGCCTTTGCCAACCTGAGAAGATATGATATCAAGCTTAACCCATCAAAGTGCACATTCGGAGTTCCTGGCGGAAAGTTACTCGGTTTCCTCGTTTCCGAACGAGGGATCAACGCGAACCTAGAGAAAGTTGGTGCCATACTACGGATGAAGCGCCCTGTGCGTGTGGATGATGTCCAGAAGCTTACTGGTTGTTTGGCCACCTTGAATCGACTCATCTCTCGCCTCGGTGAAAAGGCATTTCCTCTTTACCGACTGATGAAGAAATCTGACAAGTTCGAGTGGACTCCTGAAGCTGATGCAGCGTTTGCAGAACTCAAAGCCCTTCTTTCCACCCAGCCGGTGCTTGCTGCCCCAATCAGCAAAGAGCCTTTACTGCTTTATATTGCAGCCACTGGACAAGTTGTCAGTACAGTACTCACGGCCGACACTACTAGGGAAAAGCTTATACACAGGCGCTTACTAGTAGTGCGGGTTTATACCACTCGCTGCTGCTACTTACTAGTAGCACAATTTTTTACCCCTCGCTGCTACTAAGTTGATAGTAGTAGCGCGGGTTTTTAACCCTCGCTACTACTAAGCAGTCTCTGTCGTGCCCCCCCCCCGAGACATGCCATAGTAGTAGCGAGGGGTATGAACCCGCGCTACTACTAAGTTGATAGTAGTAGCGCGGGTTTATACCCCTCGCTACTACTAAGTACAAGGTAGGTGAAGTCTCCATATCCTCGGTCGAATCCCTCCTCTCTCCCTCACTCTCCGCCCTCTTTCCTTAGGCTCTCCCATTCCGCTTCTCCCTCCCACCCGCGATTCCCTTCCTCATCCACCACCACCACCGGCCTCGCACCTCATGCCTCCCCTAAATACGGTGACCTCCACACCCACCGTAGCCCCCTCCCCTCCTTCCTCCTTCTCTAATGTTTGAAGGAGAGGGAGATCCAGCAGAGCGCCATCCATGGCGCCAGCCAGATCCGCCATGGACACAATCACAGGTGAGTTGTTCTTCCTACTCCTCTCAATCTCTCTCTCTCTCTCTCTCTCTCTCTTCATCTTTCAGATCGAGCAGAGTGCCATCCATGGCGTCATCTAGGGTTTCGACTCCAACTCCGACGGCCACCGGTGAGTTGCTGCACCTACTCCTCTCTATCTCTCTCTTCCTCTTCTAATCCTTGTCTCTTTTTTTGTAGCAGCAGCAAAGGAGAGGTGTATCTCCATGGACAACTTCATCCCCTCCAGGACCAGTAGCAGCCATGGATGGAGAGGACGATGACGCCCAGCAGAAGCAGCCGCCATGAATGGAATTTTTTTTAATTCTCAATTAGTTAGTAGTAGCGCGGGGCCCTGACCCGCGCTACAAAAAAGTAGTAGTAGCGCGGGTGTCAACCGCGCTACTCTACTAGAAGTAGCAGTAGCGCGGGTACCGCCCGCGCTACTGCTAACAGTTAGCTGTAGCGCCCTAGCAGTAGCGCAGGCCCCCGCGCTACTGCTAGGAAATTACCCGCGCTACTACTAGGGTTTTCCCTAGTAGTGCGAGCGGGAAGAAGAAGGAAAAGACTATAAAGTTCAGTGCCCAGTATACTATGTTTCTGAAGTTCTGACTCCATCCAAGCAAAGATATCCACATTATCAGAAGCTTGTTATGGGATTTAGATGATCACGAAGAAGGTTGCACATTATTTCTCTGATCACTCCATTACAGTCGTCAGCGACGCAGCATTGTCAGAAATTCTGAACAACAGAGATGCAACTGGTCGAGTGGCAAAGTGGGCGATTGAACTCCTTTCCTTGGATATCAAGTTTGAGGCAAAGAATGCTATCAAGTCCCAGGCAATAGCAGATTTCCTCGCCGAGTGGATCGAACAGCAACTACTGACTCAGATTCACTCGGACCATTGGACCATGTTCTTCGGTGGATCTAAGATGCTGAATGGTTCTGGTGTTGGGGTAGTATTGGTATCCCCCCAAGGAGATAAGCTCCGCTATGTTCTCCGGATTCATTTTGATTCCTCCAACAATGAAGCTGAATATGAGGCACTTTTGTACGGGTTGCGTATGGCCATGTCACTCTGCGTCCATCGCCTCATGGTCTACGGTGACCCAGATTTGGCGGTGAATCAAGTAATGAAGGAGTGGGACGTCAGAAGCCCGGCTATGACTGGCTATTGTAATGCAGTGAGAAAGTTAGAGAAGAAGTTTGAGGGTTTAGAGCTCCATCACATACCCCGACTGAAAATTCAAGTAGCGGATGATTTGGCGAAGATAGGTTCCAAGAGAGAAGCCATTCCCAGTAATGTGTTTTTGGAACATATTCATACACCTTCAGTCCAGGAAGATCCTTTCACTGAAGAGCCCCCACCACCAAAGAGCGCCACTGATCCGACTGAAGTCAAAGTCCCGGCCATGGTCGACTTGATCATGGAGGTTTTGGTCATCACTCTCGACTGGACAGTGTCATACATCGCGTAAATTCTTAGGAAGGAACTCCCAGAGGACGAAGAAGAGGCCCGATAGATCGTCGGCCGGTCCAAAGCTTTTACTGTGATAAGAGGACAGCTGTTCAGATAAAGTGTAACTGGAGTCAGCCAGAAATGCATAACACCAGAAGAAGGTCGAGTGATCCTCAACGACATCCACTCGGGGACCTATGGTCACCATGCGTCCTCTCGGACCATTGTGGCCAAAGCATACCGAGCGGGATTTTATTGGCCACGGGCAAATGAGATGGCACAAGAAATAGTCGACATATGTGAAGGTTGCCAGTTTTACTCCAACATGTCTCACAAGCCTGCGTCAGCCCTGAAGACCATTCCACTCGTCTGGCCCTTCGCTGTTTGGGGTTTGGACATGGTTGGACCTCTGAGAACGGGTAAGAGCGGCTTCACTCATGTACTCGTGGCAGTCGACAAGTTCACCAAATGGATTGAAGCCAAACCTATCAAAAGTCTTGAAGCCAGTACTGCGGTCAGTTTCATCAGAGAGTTAACATTCAGATATGGTGTTCCGCGCAGCATCATCACTCATAATGGGTCGAACTTCGATTCTGATGAGTTCAGAGCCTTGTGCGCTTCCCAAGGCACTCGAGTCGACTATGCTTCAGTCGCCCATCCCCAGTCGAATGGACAAGCTGAAAGAGCAAACATATTGATTCTCAAAGGGCTAAAACCCCGACTGATGCGTGATCTCAAGCACGTGGCAGGCGCCTGGGTCGATGAACTTCTATCAGTGCTTTGGGGTTTAAGGACAACTCCTAATCGGTCGACTGGCCGAACTCCATTCTTCTTATTCTATGGAGCTGAAGCTGTACTTCCGAGTGACTTGCTTCACAATGCACCCAGAGTCGAGCTTTTCTTAGAAGATGAAGCAGAACAGGCTCGACAAGACGCAGTTGATGTCCTGGAAGAGGAAAGAGAGATGGCCCTAATCCGGTCGACCATTTATCAGCAAGACTTGCGTCGATTCCACGCTAGAAACGTGAGGGGTCGAGCATTTCAAGAAGGAGACTTGGTTCTTCGAGTGGATCAGTAGAAACCACACAAGCTCGCCCCTACTTGGGAAGGCCCCTTCATTATCACCAGAGTGCTCCACAACGGAGCATACCACTTATACAATGTCTAGCACAAGAAAGACGAGCCACACGCTTGGAATGCGGAGCTGCTCCGCCCCTTTTACACTTAAGCATTCAGACTGTTGAGATGTAATAAGAAGTACCCTTTAGTTTGATTATCAAAGACATAGTTTTACAGTCTCTTGAAGGATTGTTGTTCCTTTTTTATATGTTCTAAATCCCCCAGTGGGTGCCTTAGATGCGAACCCGTTTCGCCTAAGTTTTTAAAACAAAATCCTACCGAGTGATGAGCAAGCCTCTCACTCGGAGGCTTAGCTGCGAATTCGTTTCATCTAAGTTTGAAAAATCCTACCGAGTGGTGAGCAACCCTATCACTCGGGGGCTTAGCTGCAGTCCAGTACTTGCCTAAGTTTGAAAAATCCTACCGAGTGGTGAGCAACCCTCTCACTCGGGGGCTTAGCTGCAGTCCAGTACTCGCCTAAGTTTGAAAAATCCTACCAAGTGGTGAGCAAGCCTCTCACTCGGGGGCTTAGCTGCAGTCCAATACTCGCCTAAGTTTGGAAAATCCTACCGAGTGGTGAGCAACCCTCTCACCCGGGGCTTAGCTGCAGTCCAGTACTTGCCTAAGTTTGAAAAATCCTACCGAGTGGTGAGTAAGCCTCTCACTCGGGGGCTTAGCTGCAGTCCAGTACTCGCCTAAGTTTGAAAATTCCTACCGAGTGGTGAGCAACCCTCTCACTCGGGGGCTTAGCTGCAGTCCAGTACTCGCCTAAGTTTGGAAAATCCTACCGAGTGGTGAGCTACCCTCTCACTCGGGGCCTTAGCTGCAGTCCAGTACTCGCCTAAGTTTGAAAAATCCTACCGAGTGGTGAGCAACCCTCTCACTCAGGGGCTTAGCTGTAGTCCAGTACTCGCCTAAGTTTGAAAAATCCTACCGAGTAGTGAGCAACCCTCTCACTCGGGGGCTTAGTTGTAGTCCAGTACTCGCCTAAGTTTGAAAAACCTTACCGAGTGATGAGCAAGCCTCTCACTCGGGGGCTTAGCTGGAGTCCAGTACTCGCCTAAGTTTGACAAAATCCTACCGAGTGGTGAGCGACCCTTCCACTCGGAGGCTTAGCTGCAGTCCAGTACTCGCCAAAGTATAAAAACATGTTCCATCCCAATCTGCAAGGATGATGAGACGCAGGTCGACCGCGATCTGTCCTCGGAGCTTCGACACAAATACAATGTCCGCTCCATCCTTATCCACAAGGACGACGAGGCGCAGGTCGACTACAATCTGTCCTCGGAGCTTCGACACAAATACAATGTCCGCTCCATCCTTGTCCGCAAGGACGACGAGGCGCAGGTCGTCCGCGATCTGTCCTTGGAGCTTCGACACAAATACAGTGTCCACTCCATCCTTATCTGCGAAGATAATGAGGTGCGGGTCGACTGATTACGCCCCCCCTCAGAGCTGCATTACAAATACAAAGATTATTCCGAGTGAAGAAATAAGTTCCACTCGAAGGCAAACACAGACATATTCAGAAGGTAAACCAAGTTCAGATAAATCCTAAAGTTCCAGAACACGGATAAAAGTACTCGGGCATCAGGCCCGAAGGAGTTTAATGGTTACAAAATCACTCGGCATTCCGAGGTAAGTTTAAGGCGAAGTTTAAAGTTTGTTCACTCCACAGGAGGAGGACTTGCAGGCTCGACGAACTCGTCCAGATCAATTCCGTCAGCAATCCGAGTGGCAGCATCAATGAAGGTTTCCATGAAGGATTGGAAGTCATGCCTTTTGGTGTTGGCAACCTTGATCTCTGCCAGCTTCTCTTCTCGAGCTTCTTTGTAGTGGACCCAAACCAGTGACAGAGCCACGTCAGCACTGCATCGGGTAGAAGACTTCTTCCATTCTTGCACTCGACCAGGAACCTCATTGAGTCGAGTCATTAGAGACTTGAGGTCATTTTGAAGCGTTGCCCTTGGCCAAAGTGCTATATCAATGCGCGACACCACCACCTTCAGGCGAGCAAGATAGCTTGTAATGCTAGCAACACGGGATTCCAGCCGGAGCACGTTCATGGCAGCCTCATCGCCAACAGGAGAAAGGATGAGGTCCAAGCCCGTTTCGATCCGTCCAGTTTCTTCTTCAAAGTTTTGGCAAAACTCTGTAGATTCAAAGAATTAATGAGTCGACCGGTTCACGGTGACTTGCAAATAGTAAATCAGTCGGATAAAGAAAAGTACCTTCAAGCATAAGGAAGAGCTTCTTGGCAAGTGCTTTCAGATAAGCTTCCAGGTCGTTTCTCCTACGAGACATGCCTTCCAGCTACTCATTCAGAGTCACTTTATCTTTCTTCAGACGAGTCGCCTCTCGGTTGGACTCGGTAAGATACGCCTTCAGCTTGGTGATTTCCTCCTCTAGTGCACCGACCGAAGCCGGCTTCTTATCAGCAAGTGCAGTCTTCTCCTGAGCCTCCTTTTGCACAGCTGCAAGATCGAGGTCCTTCTTCACCAGAGCCTGCCTCATTTGCTCTGCAAAATATACATTTGGGTCAGACAGAAGAACGAAGAGATAACTTGAGGGATGGTCAAGATAAACAGTCGACATGTCGTTACCTTCCGTACTAGCCACTTCATCTTTAGCCTTTTTCAAGTTCTGATGGGCCAGCTCCAAGTCAAGGTTGAGTTGTCTCTGCTTTTCCTCGAATTCAGCAAACTTGGAGATAAGTGCACATGATTTCTACAATCAGTAAAAGATATGTCAATGGACAAGATCAAAGATCATTTGCTTCCGAGTGAATAAAACTTGAAAGACTACTACAGAATCAAACATTCTACAGTAGTCTCGGGGACTACACCCAGTGGGTGCACTTATCGTGCCCCCACTGATTCAGATTCCACTCGACATGGTCTTCCCAGACCGAGTGAAAAAAGAAAAGAAGAAGAAGAAGAGAGAAAGATATACTCAGACCCCAACCGATTGCACTCGACATGGTTCGCCCAAAACGAGTGGAAGAGTGAAACAACAAAGACGCCAAACACCCACTGGGTGCAGATGCGAAGTGCAGAATAACAAGAAGTTGCACGGAGAAAGGTTTTCAGGTAGCATATCCTAACAGAACAAGCAACAAGATAAGAGTTCAGTCGGAAGCCATCTTACCTGGACATTGGCTCGAAGGGCCGCACTTGCGTCATAAGCAGCATGACTGTTTTCATGCACCACCTTCACCCGCTCCATCATTATGCGGGCTTGGCGAATGGCTTCTGCAGCGGCGCCTGCCTGATCTTCTGGAATGTGATGGCTGGTGAAGAATGAAGTTAGCGGCTCAGTCGCGGCAGCTTGACGTTCCGAGGCATGAAGTTGGATGGTCAAAGCCAACACTGGTGCAGTCGGTGATGTGGGCGTTCACTTGATACTGGATCAGTGAAAGTAACAGAAGCTCAAGTCACATCTTTAGGTTGTTGAATCACTGGCTCTGCTGCCAGCTCCGATTGGGACGTCTTGCCAGCTGATGCCTTCTTGTTCCTCCTGGGCCTCAGCGGCACGTCCTCGACGTCATCTGGAAGTTCAATGACATTGGGAGGAGCTGCAAAAAGATCAGTCACCGAGATTCAGTCGACCCCAGATCAATCGCCATAATTTAATCGACCGGTAAAACGGCCGAGTAACTGAAGACAGGATTATGAGAGTTGTACCCGGGTTGGAGGTGACTGCATCTTCCATCTCTTCATCTTCATACCTGTGGGTGGAAGTCCCGGAGGTAGCAACACTACAAATTTCAAGATTCAGTCGGTCATGTCTATCACGGTGGGTCGACCAAGATTCCATTCGTACTAAACCAAGAAATCAGGTCCAACTATTACCAGGAAACACTAGGAACGGCCACTTTGATCTTGGACAAGGCCTTCAGCGGTTTTGACGGCGCAGCTTTCGGTTTCTTCGGTGCCTTCTCAGTCGGCGCTGGAGAAGACGTCCGAGGGCGCTTTGACGTCTGCCCAATCGGCGCGGTCGCTTTGTCAGGGATGCTTGTCGGGTCGTGAGTGTGCTTGGATCGCCTTTCCCTACGGGGAGGTGAGTCGACCTCTTCTTCATCACTCGGGTCATCACTCTCCTCATCCTCCTCTTCATCAGAGTGCCACTCGCCGCTCTCACCTCCGCTCGCTTCTCCCTCTGGATCCTGCTCCTGCTCCCTGTTGGGCATCGAGTACATCTCAATAAGGGCATGAAAGATAACAAGTGAAGCAAAAATCAATCGGTTGACAACAAGCAGTTACATGATAAATCAAGAGAACACTCGGCAATTTAGAGTTGAACCTTATCTGGTTTGTGTGAGTTGTTGAATGGAGGGACTCTCCTGGACCCCGTGGGGTTATCTTTGTTGCCAGTGATACCCCTCAGCCACTTCTCCGCCGTATCCTCGTCGACCTCTTCTGGGTGGATCCGAGTGGAATCCCCGATGCCCGAATACATCCACATCGGGTGGTCACGAGCTTGAAGCGGCTGAATGCGTCGCTTAAGGAAGACCTCCAGCAAATCCATGTCGGTCATGCCATCACGGACGAGTTGGACCACCCGCTCAACCAGCACCTTCACCTCCGCTTTCTCCTCCGGGGCCACTTTCAAGGCGGAGGGCTTCTCGACTCGAGCCATGGAAAAGGGGGGAAGTCCAGTCGACTGACCTGGAGTCGGCTGGTCTTCGCAATAGAACCAGGTCGACTGCCACCCTAGGACTGACTCAGGGAGGATCATGGCTGGGAAAGTGCTTCTACCTCTCATTTGAATCCCAAGGCCCCCACACATCTGGATCACATGCGTCCTCTCATCACTCGGGTTGGCCTTCTGGACCGACTGAGAACGACACGTGAAAATGTGCTTGAAGAGGCCCTAGTGTGGTCTACAACCCAAGAAATTCTCGCACATGGACACGAAGGCAGCAAGGTACATGATGGTGTTGGGGGAAAAGTGGTGGAGTTGTGCTCCAAAGAAGTTCAAGAAGCCTCGGAAAAAAGGATGGGGAGGCAAACAAAACCCGCAGTCAACATGGGTGGCGAGGAGAACGCACTCACCCTCCCACGACCGCGGCTCGGTCTCATCCTCCGAGAGCCGCACTAACTTGTGGGGAATTAGACCCCCCCTCGGCCAGATCGTCGATGTCGTCCTGACTAATCGTTGACCGAATCCAATCGCCCTAGATCCAGCCACGCGGCAGGCCAGACCTCGACGAAGATCCGCCCCGGCTGGACTTTTTCCCCTTCGCCTTCGCCATCGCCTTCTTCACGCGCTCCAAGGCCATTGTCTTCTCCTTCCCCATTGCAACGGGTGGAGCTCGAATAGAGCGGCGGCGCCGGGAGCAGAGGTGGATGTGGCGGAGAAAACGGGGGAGAAAGAGGAAAAATGGGAACACACTGTGCAAAATACCCCAATCCGGCACCTTATATGAGGTCGTTTCCGAGTGGCTGACCCATGGGTCCAGGCAATCCTATCAAATTCCGCAACAGTCATGCACGTGATACGTGGCGAAAAAGGTGGCACAGTGATCGAGGCAGCCCTGCCTAATCAAACCCAATTATTGCGGCCTCCTCCGCCCCGCGCGCTTCCCAAAATTTGAATCCCACAATATCCGCGAGCAGCAGAGCAACCTGTCAGATGGAAGATTTTTCCCATATCAACACTTGAAGCTTAGCAGTAAAAGTTCACTCGGCAGAACCAAGAATGGATCAAGGCAACCGAAAAGGAAGTTGAAGTCATCGTGATTGCTCATTTGGTCCCAATAAGACGCTTCCGAAGCGCGAAAGTTGAATGGGAGGTGTTCTCAACTCCTCCTCCACTCGAACCCTGAACCATTCGAGGGCTAATGATGAAGCTATGTACCTAGGGTAGGGTCATAGGCCTGACCTAGAAACCCTCCCCTAGGACATCATCCTAAAACCAGAAGCATTCGAGGGATAGCATCATCCACTCGACTACGAAGCATTCCACTCAGAAGACTCAAAGTCACTCAATCACGACAACTATCACTCGACGGACAGAAGATCTAAAGTCACTCTGCATGACAACGGTCGGACGTTTACTTCATAGACTTAATAGGCATTTATGTCACTTTATTGCTAGCGTTACCAGTAACGCCCCCCTCTTGATGTACCTTAAACCCTTCGTAACGTGGACTGGCTGGGGTCTGGGCGCACTCTATATAAGCCACCCCCCAACATTGGCACAAGGGTTCACACCCCCTGTAAACACACACACACACACACACAATCTAGTCGACCGCCTCCGGGCACCGAGACGTAGGGTTGTTACCTCCTCCGCGAAGGTCCTGAACTTGTAAAACTCGTATGTACAACTTCGCCATAGCTAGGATCTTGCCTCCTCATACCTACCCCCCATTCTACGTACTGTCAGTCTTAGATCCACGACAGGCCCCTCGTTGCTCCACCCACCTACTTCTTCCTCCTATATATATCCATATACCCCGCAAACATCCAGGAGCACCACGAAACCCTATTTCCACCGCCGCAACCTTCTGTACCCAAGAGATCTCATCTTGGGGCCTTTTCCGGAGCTCCGCCGGAGGGGGCATTGATCACGGAGGGCCTCTACATCAACTCCATGGCCCCTCCGATGATGTGTGAGTAGTTTACTTTAGACCTTCGGGTCCATAGCTAGTAGCTAGATGAATTCTTCTCTCTCTTTGGATCTCAATACAAAGTCCTCCTCGATACTCTTCGAGATCTATTCAATGTAATCTTCTTTTGCGATGTGTTTGTCGAGATCCGATGAATTGTGGGTTTATGATCAAGTTTATCTATGAACAATATTTGAATCTTCTCTAAATTCTTTTATGTATGATTATTTTATCTTTGCAAGTCTCTTTGAATTATCAGTTTGGTTTGGCCTACTAGATTGATCTTTCTTGTAATGGGAGAAGTGCTTAGCTTTGGGTTCAATCTTGCAGTGCTCGATCCCAGTGACAGAAAGGGAAACGACAAGTATTGTATTGTTGCCATCGAGGATAACAATATGGGGTTTACATCATATTGCATGAGTTTATCCCTCTACATCATGTCATCTTGCTTAAGGCGTTACTCTGTTCTTATGAACTTAATACTCTAGATGCATGCTAGATAGCGGTCGATGTGTGGAGTAATAGTAGTAGATGCAGGCAGGAGTCGGTCTACTTGTCACGGACGTGATGCCTATATACATGATCATACCTAGATATTCTCATAATTATTCGTTTTTCTATCAATTGCTCGACAGTAATTTGTTGACCCACCGTAATACTTATGCTATCTTGAGAGAAGCCACTAGTGAAACCTATGGCCCCCGGGTCTATTCTCCATCATACATGTTTCCAATCTATTTTATTTTGCAATCTTTACTTTCAATATATATCATAAAAATACCAAAAATATTTATCTTATTATCATTATATCTATCAGATCTCACTCTTGCAAGTGGCCGTGAAGGGATTGACAACCCCTTTATCGCGTTGGTTGCGAGGTTCTTATTTGTTTGTGTAGGTACGAGGTGACTCGCGCGTGGTCTCCTACTGGATTGATACTTGGTTCTCAAAAACTGAGCGAAATACTTACGCTGCTTTACTGCATCACCCTTTCCTGTTCAAGGGAAAACCAACGCAGTGCTCAAGAGGTAGCATAGACCACCACATATGACGGAGAATGACAATCACACCAAGCATATTGGCTAGGGAGGGGCTGATCTAGACAGGGAACCGCGCTAGTATTGCTAGACCAAGCCGACGACTTTGCTCGCAAAGGCTCGAACGAAGAGGTTGTCAAAGAAGACGATGTTGCTGCCACTAATGAATATGGAACTACGTCGACAAACAACGTAGATAACCAACCCTTTATCCATGAAGATCAACGGGGAAAATTCTAGGGTTCCTCAGCAACACCGTGCCAAGCATCACAGAGACATGATTGGTGCCGGATGGCGTCTATTTGAAATAATACCACCATCACCATTGGAGCACCGTCACCCTGACCTGGAAATCTACTACATAAATGACGAGAGAACATAATCCCCTCCCCTCCACCTTATGTCACCAAAGCGACGGCCAGATGCGGAGGGGGAAGGAGATTGTTTTTTGGCAGCTAGGGTTTCCCCATGGGATGATCGTTGACACTTCATTTCGACAACAGAGAACCTATGGGTAAGTCTACAAGCCAGAACCCAATATAATTAGAGAGGTGCATACGAAAACAAAACATGTCCCTGCTTGAGCATTAGGATGAAGTATCAAGTAAAATTTGTCTGATCTGTGAAAACTTGATAACTTGCTTCTAGAGATATCAGCTCATGCGACATTTTGTCGGAGCACAATTGTAGCAACCAGACCTCAAACGGTCCAATCTCTGTGCTCCGGTGTCATTCCTGGATCAGTAATACTGACACCACACAGTACTTGAAGGATTTATAACAGAGTAGCAATCACACACTTATTACATCGAGTGTCTCAAAAGAGAACTTATTACAATAAATATGGCTTAAGGCCATCTAATAACGATAACAGCGGAAGGCTTGGAAGATAAGTGAGTCCATCAACTCCACCGGCATCACTGAGTATAGAACCACGACCTAAAACTCCTTAATCGTCGTCTGAAAAGTCTGCAACATTAACGTTGCAGCCCGAAAACGGGTCAGCACATGGAATATGCTGGCAATGTAACACATAGAGAGTAATGGAATGAAACAGCTATACTATATGTATATTTGGCTGGTGGAAAGCTCTATGGTTACAGTTTTGCAAAAAGCCAATTTTTTCCTACTGCAAAGGAATAAATTTATTTAACTATCATGGTGGTTGTTAAACATTGAGAATGGTTGACAGCATTCTCAATCCCAATTAAATATCATTAAACAAACCCATCAAACTTAATTTTATAGTAACATGTTGAGATTCACATGATAATCCAAGTACTAGATACTCAAGATGTCCATAACCGGGGACACGGCTAACCATGATTAGTTTATACACTCTGCAGAGGTTTGCGTACTTTTCCCCACAAGACTTGATCTCCTCCGTTGGATTTCTCGCACTACATGGTGTTTGAGAAACGGATGACCGAGACATAGTCTTTCAGAAGCGCTAGCACCTTACGATGGGTAGACCGTACCACCTACATCCCCTACATCTGCTAGTCTACCACTGTAAGAGTTTGCACGACTTAGTCAACTATGCTAGAGCCCATAATAGCTTGTGGCCGCACACAGAAGTTTCTAGCATGAATAATCTCATGATCCCTTTGAGCCTGGGTGGCGGTCCAAAAGAAAACAGGCAATCCTGGAATACCCAGGTACCTCAATCCACCCAGATGTGTATTTAAATTGCCACCTTAGATAAACCATTGATTTAAAAGAAATCTCACATCTGTCATGGATATCACTCACCCAATCCACATCTACTAGCATAGCATAGCAATAGTAAGCAAACATAGAAGTAACTCCCAAAGGTTTGATAATATACAGGTAATAGGTACTACCTCAACTACTTCCCATCCCACAATTTAATTAGATCCTAATCATGCAATGTTTGAGGTTTGATCTAATGCAATAAAACTGGGTAGTAGAAGGTATGATCAAAGTGTTACTTGCCTTGCTGATGATCCGGGAAACCTAGTGATTCGAAGTAACAAGCGGCGCACTCCGGGTACTCTATCGCAAACAAACAAGTATACAATAAGTACTCAACTAATGCACAGGTAAAACTCAAATAAGAGACTTAACCATAAAGTTTAACTTAAGAACTCCGGTTGGCAAAAAGAATCAAATCGAACGAAGCAACGAAAGACAAACGGCAAAAGAAAATAGGCTTCGATTACTATTCTGGATCTAGGGCAATTTTTATAGAAACAAAAACTTGTTTGAGTTGGTTAAACGGAAAGAGGGTTTCGAGACAAAACTCCACGCGCTTGAATCGCCTGATTCCGATAAACGAACGAGAAGTTATACTAAAACGAAAATCGGATCAGAAATCGTGATCAGAAAAATCGCGGATTTAATCCGAGAAAAAGAAAAACGACGAACAGTTTAACGAACGAACGTTCGTTAACTGGATCTAAACGATGAACACGTTCGTTAAAACGAACGAACCGAGTGAACGTTCACTAAATAGACTAAACCGAAAAAAAACCGCTCTAAAAAACGATCTAAAAAAAATAAACCGCGGCTTTAAAAAAACTAACCGCCGACGACTACCTCGGGCGGCGTGTCCGGCGAACGGCGGGCGGCGGCGGCGCGGGCAGCGGCGTGGGCGGCGGCGGCAGCAGCGGCGTGGGGCGGCGGCGGTGGCGGCGCACGACTAGGGTTAGGGTTTCGGGCGCAGGTGGGCTGGCGGCGGCGCTGATGGGCTGGGGCGGCTCGGGACGGTGCTATTTAAAGGCTGCCCCCGGGCGGAGTCCCGCTCGGATACGGCCCAAAGTCGGTTTGCGTTTTTTAATAATAACACATAGAAAAACAAATAAACTAAATACTAAACGGACTTCAAAAATCCTGAAATAAATTTTCCCCGGCTTCTAAAATCAAGCCGCACAGTATGAACATTTATTTGGGGCCTAAATGCAATTTTGAAAAATGCGCATTTTTCCTAAATTCAAATAAAATAGCGAATAAAACCAAATAAAATCTTATTTGATTTTTTTATTAAATCCTCAATATTTCTTTATTTTGGGAAAGTCATTTTATTTCCTCTCTCATATTTTTGAAATAACAATTATTGAAGATAAAATAAATAAAATCAAATGATCCTATTTTCAAAATTTGAGACAACTCAAATATGAAAACAACGAAATCCCCAACTCTCTCCGGGGATCCTTGAGTTGCGAGAAATTTCTAGGATCAACCAAAATGCAATAAATATGATATGCAATGATGTTCTAGTGTATAACATTTCAAATTGAAAATTTGGGATGTTACAACAATCCAATGTCACGTCCATCTCATGTGTGATTGTGTTGGTTTGTACCTTCATGTGGTACGTGATTCGGCGATGCTTCCGCATGGCGGGACAGCTATTTTCTCAAATTTCTGATGACATGAAAGCCAATGAACCTTTCTTCCAGCAACGAAGAAATGCCTTCCATCTCATGGGTTTTCCCCCTTTTATGATGTGCCCATCAATGCCACAATTATCCTTCCTACTGCAGGTTTACTTGGGCCGGCTCCAAGTATTGGGCAGAAGTCATGTGTAACCCCAAACATGTTACAACTTGGCTCGTTGCTTTTTGAGATTTCACCAATCGAGCCAAAGGACACAGTGAAGCCAAACTTCAGGACTCCGCCGAGGTGAATTAGTATTGGGCTTTTCATGTACGGTGAAGTAGTCCCAAGCGTGCAAGCAATCAAGTTTATTTTAGTTTAGGCTCGTGATCAATGTGGCCGAAGAGATTAATTAGTTTAAGAGTTAAAGAGTACTAGTTTAGAAAAGTCATCCACGTACAAGTTAGTTGGCTATATATCTGGCCATGGGCCGGGTCGGGCCGGGCTTGGGCCGGGCCTAAAAAAATCCATGGCAGAAAACTGAGGCCCAGGCCCTCCCAGGCCCTCCCAGGCCCTACCATCGGGCCTACTTTTCAAGCCCAAGCCCGGCCCATTTGATAAAAAGCCCTGAAAAGCCCTTAGGGCTTAGGGCCGTGAGCTGGACCTCTTCTTTAAAATGTCAATATGCTAAGCCCAAGCCCGCCCAGGCCTTGCTGGTGGGCTCAAAACTCAGGCCCAAGACGGGCCCACGGTCAAGCCCATCGGGCCTAGGCCCTGGATTTTAGGGCCGGGCCTGGGTGGGCCGACAGGGCCGGGCCTGAGATGACCAGGACTAGTTGGCTAGCTTAAATAAATGTATCTCTCCGAGATGTAAAAGAAGAGTATCGTTTTTTTGTTAGTTTCGGTTAGAGTTTTACACGGCCGTACATACGGCTGGTGGGAGTCACCTTATATTAAGGTATCGTGAGTTGTATCAAGGGGTCAGCTTTTTGGACAGTTGAATATAAAAATAACAGAAAAACGCCTCACGGCGAGGGGCACCCATGATGTGTTCTTGCGATTCCTAAGGTTTCGTTGCTGCTGTGCCTGTGTTGATCTCGTATCAATATTCGGTATAAGTCTACTCCTTTGGCTTCTTTCTATCTCAGTTGGATCCAAAGGCTTCTCCTCTTCTACATCTGTTTGTTTTTCTGCGACTGTTGTTGCCGCTGTTCATTGTTATTTTGCAAGTGCCGTGAAGGATCGGACTGTCGAGGCATATCAAGTGGTATTTAGAGCTAAGGTTGTTCATGGTACTGTGTTGATCAAGATGTCGATATCGGTCAACAAGGATGATGAGGCTGCTGCTGATTCTGAGGAAATTGTACGTCCAGTATACACGGATGATATTCCTCAAAATATTTGGGATGGTTTTGACCACACATGCAACTACATCAAGCAATGCCATGATGCGCTCGGCAAAAGGATAGATGTCCTGATCACTCGGTTCGATGGTTTGGCAGACATCATCAATATGCCGGCAATGAATTCTGCATCACCACAGACTGCTCCGGCTGCTCCACTGCGTTATGCACCACCGGCTCACGATGGACATGTCGGCGTGCATGATCGCCATTTGGCGGCACACCCTCATGGTGGAGATGATGGTTTCGATGATGGCGTTGACCAGGCAGGGTACGCGCCACGACCACGACACTATGCGCCTCGTCCTGAAACTTCCGTTCGTGGTGGAGTGCATGACTGAGTTGGTCAAGATGTGCATGTGCCTTTGGATGATGGAATTGGGCGCATAAAATTTTCAACCCCTTCGTTCTCCGGCAAGTGCGAACCAGAAGGCTATTTGGAGTGGGAGATGCGTGTTGATCAAATTTTTGATGCCCATCATTATAGCGATGAGAAGAAAGTTCAACTTGCTGGAATTGAGTTCACTGGTTACACGCTAATTTGGTGGAATCAAATTTGTCGTTCAAGACATCGCCCGACGACTTGGCGAGGTATGAAAGAATTCACGAGGCGTCGTTTTGTTCCTGAGCACTATAAAAGAGATATGTACAACAAGTTGCAGTGGCTCTCTCAAGGTAATATGAGTGTTGATGAATATTACAAGGAGATGGAATTGCTTATGATACGTACAGGGACAACGGAGGATCCGGAGGCGACCATGGCACGTTTCTTTAACGGGCTAAATATCAAGGTGCAGGATTGTGTTGATGGTGGTCTACTACAACATACAAGATCTTGTGCACCAAGCTGTGCGTGTGAAACAACAGATTAAGCGGCGCCAAGTCAACACAGTTCCCAGTACCAGTTTGAATACATGGCGACGCTCACAATATAAGAGTGAGGATGTCGGTCCTAGCTCCAGGGCGACATCATCAAATCGCTCTCATGGTTCCGTGCAAAAGGATGCTACAAAATCAGGATTGTCGATGGTTGATTCTAGTGCACAGTCGACCGGACGCACTAGTGACATAGAGTGTTTCAATTGTAGAGGAAGAGGACATATGAAGCGTGAATGTCCTAATGAGAAAAGAGTGTTGCTCACGAGAGATGGCTATGCATCCGCTAGTGATGAAGAGGCAGTTTCTGACACTTTTAGTGAAAAATCTAAGGATGCTGAAAATGTGGTTGCGAGTTTTGAAGCTGCTGAATCATATCCATCTTTGATGGTGCAACGCGTGCAAGAGGATTGCATTGAGGATAAGGAACAACGCTGGAGTGTTTTTCAGTCTTAGTGCAAAATCAATGACACCAATTGCAAGCTGATTATCGATGGTGGAAGCTACACCAATGCAATCAGCAAGGAATTGGTGGAGTCTTTAGGATTACTTGTGTGGAAACATCCACAGCCCCATCGTGTTGAGTGGATGCATCACACTGGAAAATTGAAAGTTACACACATGGTGCGCATAATTTTTTTGATTGGCGACTATACTGATACGGTGATGTGTGATGTTTTGCCAATGGATGCATCCCGCCTATTGTTGGGAAGGCCATGGCAATATGATCGTGGTGCTACACAGGACGGGAGGTTCAACACTTATTCATTTTGGAATAATGGTAAACGACATGTGCTGCGACCAATGTTTGTTAACGTCATCAAGATAGATGTTAATATTTCTCCTTGGAAAAAGGATTGCAACGCTTGTTTCAAAACCGAAGACGGCTTCGATTCAAGAGGGAGAGGATGATGTGCCCATCAATGCCACAATTATCCTTCCTGCTGCAGGTTTACTCGGGCCAGCTCCAAGTATTGGGCAGAAGCCATGTGTAACCCCAAACATGTTACAACTTGGCTCATTGTTCTTTGAGATTTCACCAATCGAGCTAAAGAAGGACACGGTGAAGCCAAACTTCAGGACTCCGCCGAGGTGAATTAGTATTGGGCTTTTCATGTACGGTGAAGTAGTCCCAAGTGTGCAAGCAACCAAGTTTATTTTAGTTTAGGCCCGTGATCAGCGTGGCCGGAGAGATTAATTAGTTTAAGAGTTAAAGAGTATTAGTTTAGAAAAGTCATCCACGTACAAGTTAGTTGGCTAGCTTAAATAAATGTATCTCTCCAAGATGTAAAAGGAGAGGATCGTTTTTTTGTTAGTTTCGGTTAGAGTTTTACACGGCCGTACATACGGCTGGTGGGAATCGCCTTATATTAAGGTATCGTGAGTTGTATCAAAGGGGTCAGCTTTTTGGACAGTTGAATACAAAAATATCAGAAAAACGCCTCACGGCGAGGGGCACCCATGATGAGTTCTTGCAATTCCTAGGGTTTTGTTGCTGCTGTGCCTGTGTTGATCTCGTATCAATATTCGGTATAAAGTCTACTCCTTTGGCTTCTTGCTATCTCAGTTGGATCCAAAGGCTTCTCCTCTTCTACATCTGTTTATTTTTCTGCGACTGTTGTTGCTGCTGTTCATTCTTATTTTGCAAGTGCCGTGAAGGATCGGACCAACCAGCGACTCGTCGGCTAGTCGAGGCATATCATTTTAGGAAGGTGATCGCGACACTTTGGATGGTTACATATGGCTCTCCCACAAATCCATGGGATGACAAATCGTTGAATGGTTGAAGATATAATTATAAAGTGCATAGAAATGTTTGCTGGAACTATTGTGAGTGTGTATGGAGAGCAATATCTTGGGGGACCCAATGTAGAGGACACAACCAGACCTCTAGCGGTTCATAAAGCAAAAGGCTGGTCCAGATGCTAGGGAGTCTTGATTATATGCATTGGTGGTGAGAGATTTATCCTGCAACTTGCTACGACCAATTCACCGAATGTTGCAAGGATCCAACAATAATTTTGGAAGTTACTGCCTCCAAAGATTTCTCAAACCACTACTTTGGGTTGCCCGAATCTCATAATGACATCAATGTCCTGCAGAGATCTCATTTGTTTACAAGACTAGCTGGTGGTACCTCTCCACCTTGCAACTTCAGGGTGATTGAATGACCATCACTATGACCAAGGCTATTATCTAACCGAGGGCATTATCCATCTTGGTCGATATTTTTAAAGAATTTTTCTAATCCTGGGAGCAGGAAACATAAGCATTTTTTCAAGGTGTAAGAAGCTCAAAGGAAAGATATTGAGAGGAAACCAGAGTGTTGCAAGCAAGGTTCTTGATTGTTCGATGGCCTGCTCATTTCTAGAACATGTCTTGACAAATATCATGACATGTTTGTGTGATCCTATGCAATATGATCATAGAGGATGGGAGGGATGTGCCAAGTCCCGTTGATTATGAAGATATTGGCGTCATCATTAAACCTCGTATGCACACATGATGCATTCAAGCATTTCTTGATGCGTGTCGGAAGATTGAATACTGGACCTCTCGTCGTCAGTTGAAGGAGAATCTCACTGAGCATATAGGAGATAGTAATGTCTAAATTTATTTAAAATTCATTTTTTGTTACTTGAACAATTTATTTGATTGGATTATTCATTTCTTTTGGATTATCTATTAATTTGAATTATTTGTCGTGTTTGCATTAATGGGTTTTGCAATAATTTGTTGCATTATTGAATTGTTTGATCTATATTGTTGTAAATAAAGTATAAAGAAACCATGAAAGAAGGAGTGCGGCGTTTCGATGCCCCGGGCTCATCTGCAACCGGTCAGAAAAAATTCAAAACAAATACTTAAAAAAATCCATTTTTTTGTGTGGTAGATAACTTGATGCATCATTTGGACTTCTGAGAAACTCTCAGCAAAAAGGACAAATCGGGCCAGAACAGTGCGTGAACAGTAAACATTTTTACAGACCCCAAATTTGTCTTTTTTGCCGAGAGCTGCTCGGATGTCCAAATAATTTGAAATTTGGAGTGGACCTCACACATCAAATTGTCTACCACAAAAAAAAAATTTGGATTTTTTTTTGAAATTTTCTATTATTTATTGTGATTATTTTTGTCAAGGCAGCTGCAACTGAGCCTGGGCTCAGAAGTAGATTGCCGTGAAAGAAATATGAAAAACACATTATAGCGACTCTTTGTTTGCGCAGAACCTCCGTAGCCTCCAAATGCATATGAAGCGCTCCATATGCTTTATGAAGGTTGCCAATACGGCGACTCTGCTAGAGTTGCTCATATGTCTCTACTCCATACGGCCATCCTAACAAGTTTGTGTTTTCATTTTTCTTTGCGTCCATTGCAAGATTGTATGATGTATTTTGGTTGTATTATAGGTATGGTTCTTTTGAACGAAGAAAAAGCCTCTCTTGTTATAAAAAGAAAATTCTGCCAAAAAAGAGGTTTTGTGTTGGAAACCTTATTTTTTTTCTGGAGTACAACCTCCGTTTGGAATTAACTGTCGCTGTAATGAGTCTATCTAGACGCGACTGAGGGACCAAAAATATGGATTTTCTTTTAAGAAAATGTAAAAATATGTTTTTTTAGCAACTGTAATGGATGCATCTAGACGCGATTGATGGACTAAAAACATGGATTTTCTTTTGAGAAAATGTAAAAATATGTATGACCGATCTAGCGAGCGGCCGGTTGCTTGCTAGTTGTCCCGAGCGGCCGGTCTAAAACAGACAATTTTAGTCCCTAATCCATAAAAGATAATAATTTGTCCTTTCCATTTGATAAAATAACTCTAATTAGAAAAAGTACTACGTACTAAAAAAATACTACGAAAGCAAACATATGAACAGATATAAACGTATTTATTTTAGGTTTTCAAATTTTTAAGAAGTGATAATTTTTAGATTGCACTTCGGAATTAAGATCCGTTTTCACCGTTGGATCCCTTGCGACGTGCTCTTCAAAAGTAGATCCCATATGGAGATGTTTTGACGAACTAGTCTTCCTATCAACTAAATATCAATGTGTGCAACTAGAGTGCATGCCGCGCCAACTAAGCATATGCGCGTGCCAACAGTCCTTCTGCCAACTAAACATCAATGTGTGTAACTAGACTACATTACCGCGCCAACTGAGTATATGTGTGTGCCAATAGTCCTGCCAACTAAACATCATTGCGTGTGCAACCAGATTACATTGCCACGCCAACTGAGCATATATGTGTAACTAGTCCTGCCAACTAAATATCAATTTGTGTGCAACTAGACTACATTGCCACGTCAATTGCGCATATGTGTGTGCAACTAGTGTCCTGCCAACTAAACATCAATAGTGTGCAACTAGACTAAATTATAAGCCAACTATGCATATGTGTGTGCAACTAGTGTCCTGCCAATTAAATATCAATGTGTATGCGACTAGACTACGTTACATGCCAACTAAACATCAATGTGTGTAACTATGTGACTATGCGGACCAGATTGTGCAACTTTGTGGTCGTGCATGTGCCAACTAGGACTACTATGTGTGCAACTATAACTACTGTGGATGCAGCTCCAAAAAACTGGGTTTGAAAAAAATTGCACCATGTAGTATTAAAGTTGCATAAAGCAGTACTGAAGTTGCACAATATAGCGTGAAAGTTGGCATCAAAAAAATTTCATCGAAACATACTCATGCGGGATCTAGTTTCAAAGATCTCGTCGCAAAGAATTCAACAGTGAAGACGGATCTGAATTCCGACGCGCGGTTTGAAAAATATGACTTTTTAAAAATTCAGAAAACCAAAATAATTGGACGTGAAGCTGTTTCTTTCAAATCAGACTAACTAATATAAACACATTAAATGCTGATAACGACATGCACTAGCAGACAAAAAAACTACTCATGTATAGTTAGGAAGCCCGGCCGTTTTTCTTATCAATTAGTGCGCGGCCACTTTTTAGATTTTGGGAAATATGTATGGCCCTGGCCAGTGGTTCAGTGCTGCACTGGCAAAGTGGCAAGTGGTAGACAATGTTGGGCCGTGCGTAGTTCGGTCTCTTTGATACGGAGGAACCCAAGCCAGCTTCCCCACAGGCCCATGGATGCAGTAGCTCGCCTCGTCCCCTCTTCGCCCTAACTCGCCGGCGTCACCTGCTCCGCCCGCTCCCGCCGCCCCCATGCTCCCCCTAATACGCCGCCTCCCCGCCGCTCCCTCCCGCCTAGCCGCCCTCGCACTCCGCCGACCACACCGTCGAGCTGCGACGGCGGCCTCGACGACGACGACAGGGACACCCGCGGTATCATCCTCCCGTCTCGCGGGCTCGCCGCCAGCAGAGAACCCAGCAGCGGATCAGGGGAGCGAGTTGGAGCCCCGACCCGAACCCCTGGACCGGGACTGGGGCTCAACGCTGTCCCGGGCGGACCTTACAGAGGTTGCCGGAATCCTCCGGCGGTTGCGCGACGAGCAGATCAGTCTGGGCCTGGGCACCTTCAATCTGCTGCTGAAGCGAGCGTGCGAAGCAGACGACTTCCTTCTCTTCGCCAAGGTATTCAGACACTTGCTGCTCTCCAAAGCTGCTCCCGACTTGACTTCCTACATGTGTGTCGCCAGGGCCATTGGGGGTCTAGATGACAATGAACTGTTACTCAAGTTTGTGAGAGAGGTATTGGAGATCACAAATGGCAGAGACCCCACGGTGGCGAATCGCATTGTTTTCGCCGCGGGTAGATATGGGCGCCTCGATAAATGCTTGATCATTTTCGAGGAGCTGAAGAAAGATAGGAGATGCTTGGATGTTGTCACCTTCAACACTGTCTTGGACATGCTAGGGAAAGTTGGTCGGGTGGGCGAAATGCTTGGGGAGGTGAAGCTGATGGAGGAACTTGGCATTTCTCCTGACATCGTGACGTATAATACAGTGATAAACTGCCTGCGTAGGCTTGGAAGATTGAGTCTGTGCAAAAGCTTTGCAAGAGAGATGTTTGAGAGAGGCATCAGTCCGGATTTGAGAACGTATACCGCGCTAATTGATTGTTTTGGAAGGGCAGGGCATATTGCTGATGCCCTCGAGGCGTTTGAGCAGATGAAGAAGTCGCACCAACCTTCGATTTATGTCTATCGGGCACTGATCAGTGACATGAAAAAAGCTGGGCGGTTTGAGTTAGCAGAAAAGCTCACCGATGAGATGAATTCGAGTGCGTCTGATTTGTTAGGCCCTGAAGATTTCAGGCAGAAGTCCAAGGGAAGAAGGGCCAGGAACAGCAGCAGGTAAGAAGCAGAAAAGTTATCTTCCAGGTTTGTGTGATTCCTTCACATGCGATGCAACAGCTGCTGGCACCCAGTTCCCGACTTCCCATGGATACTGGTCTTGTTGGCTGACATCTTCAGAAGATGTATCATCTTCAGAAGATGTATCCTATAGGAAGAAGCAGAGAACTACAAAGTTCAGATGACAGTAGCTTGATGATTACAAAGACACTGCAATGATCCTGGAGCTACAGACCTGAATGGCGTATCATGACCGCAGGCCATTGCTGATCCATGATTCAAGAGATTCAGGCACACGAGTCAGTAGCAACTGCAGCAATTCCCAGTTAAGAAATATTTGGTGCATCGCTGGATTGTCGCTTGGAAGGTGCCCGTTACTGGAAAGAGGGGCCGTTGTGCTCTGAACTTGTGGGTGTCAAATTTCAGCATTTTACGTTGCTCTTCAGTGCACTGAAGAATAGTGAAATCTTGGCATCTGGTTCATTTTGTAGGCTATGCTTGTAAATCATTAGGCATAATAGCGAACAAATGAAATTTTACACGTGTAAGTTGATTCTATCCAAAATTTCTGGGATAATACCATCTTACAAATCGTGGGCCGGTGCACACTATGTGTCTGTCAATATGCCATGAACTCCTACTCCCTAGATTTTTTTTTTTTTTTGCGAAACAACTCCTACTCCCTAGATGATGGTGTGATGCCATGTCATTTCCATGCAACGTGCAGTTTGTTGAAGTTTCTGTTGTTGGGGGTGCTGGATCGAGGATGTTTACTGCATGCTCTCCTAGGGACTAACTTTAGAAGATTTAATAAGTGAATGCAAACGGAGTCCATAATAATCACGAGATAGTGCGGGGCAGAGAAGAAATTCTAACATTTTTTTTCAGAATGTATGCTCGTATTTAGGTCACGAAACATTACAAAGTCCTGAACCGTACAAGCATGATTAAGCAGAATAACAAAGAGCACACTAAAATAATAATAATAATAATAATAATAATAAGATCTTCGAAGCTCTGTGCCATCGCCCCTGAACCATTGTGAAAGACTCATGCAACAAAATAATCTGCGACCAAACCCAAGGAGGACATCATCTTTAACCACATCATCACCACCACCACACTGCTCCATCTTTTCTTTGCTCCGGCGCCAAAAGGACAAAGACACACTGGTGCATCCAACAAGCCTGTACCAGCCTTCGTTATCTGTGCCTTTGAGTATCGCCATATGTGTCCCTTTGGATGGAAGTATACCTGGCCAAACCTCGGGCCGGGCCTAGCCAAGCCCGAGGCAAAAAACTCAGGCCCGGGCCCGGGCTGGCCCGGCCATCGGGCCTGGTTTTTTAGGCCCGAGCCCGGCACGGACACGTAAAAGCCCGGCGGGCCTCGGGCCTCGGGCCGAGCCCCTTCAGGAAATCGTAAAAATGACGGGCCCAGGCCCGGCCATCAGGCTCAAAATCTAGGCCCGAGCCCGGCCTAGGAGCAGCGTCGGGCCGGGCCGGGTCGGGCTTTTTCGGGCCGGGCTTCCCATGGCCAGGTATAGATGGAAGAGAACTAGGATCCGGTAACGGCGCCACGGTCGGGCCAACCGCCCGAGGAAAGCAAGGCACCCCTTCAGCAGCAGCACAAAGGAAAAGGAGGACCAACAACAATAGATCATACCGACAATGAGGAGGAAGAAGCTCCATCTCTGCAAAATCACCAACCACTCGAGGACTAGCCCAGCCAGTGTCGTTCGACCTCCAGACACCATAGCCCGCGACCTCAACGAGACTCGGGATTCCCCAAACCGTCGGCTCCTAGACGGAGGCAAGAGTCCCGTCTGACCGCGTATGAAGCCCGAGGAAACTTATTCAGACACGACGCCGCCGAAACGGTCTTGACAACGTCTTTCTTAACCCTAATCCTACTATGAACACAACCAACACACAGATCCGAGGTTCCCCCTCCCTCCCGCCGCCGGAGGGTCGGCGAAGGGAGAGGGAACCAGCGGCACTGCTAGCAAAACACAAAAGGAGCCACGGTCGTCTCTTTTCGCCTCGCTACAATCCGTTCTTTGTGGAGGTCGCTCGTCTCTTCTGCACGAAATTTCGGACATTTTGATGGAAAAAGTTTTGGAAGAATTAATTAAGTGCATGCCAAATGAGAGATTCTTGCAAAAGAGAATTTATTTAGATCTATAAATCTAAAAAAATAGATTTAGAGAGTAAAACAAATTTAGGGACCCCCCTTGGCAGCCCAGCACATTCGTTTGCCCGTCAGTCAAACTCGCGGCGGCTCCATGCGGCCACTCCCGGCGTTCACGATCTCCCGCCTCGCCGCCGTCGGCGCGGACCCCTGCGGCGTGCCGCTCCCCGTCTTCAACTCCCTCCTCTCCAGCCTCGCCTTCTCCGACCCCTCCCACGCGCACCTGCCGCTCCACCTCTTCCGCCGCCTCCTCCTCCTCCCAGCCCGCCGCCCGGACGCCTTCACGCTCTCCTCCCTCGCCTCCTCCTTCCTCCCCCTCCACCCCCGCTCCCACGCCGCCGCCTCCCTCCACGCCTTCTCCCTCCGGCTCGGCCTCCTGCACGCCGACCCCGTCCTCACCAACTCCATCCTGCTCCTCTACCTCCGCTCGCCCCACCGCTCCTCCACCTCCGGCACGGCGCTCTGCCTGTTCGACGAAATGCCCGCCCGCACCGCCTCCACCTACAACACGCTCATCTCCCACGCCCCCGCTGGCATCGACCTCCGGTCCCTGGCGCGCCACATGGTCGCGGACGGGCTCTGCCCGGACAGGTTCACGGTCTCGGCGCTCCTGTCCGCGTGCGCGTCCGAGCGCGAGGGCAGGGAGCTGCATTGCTTTGCCGTCAAGCGCGGGATGTGCGGCGACGGCGATTTCCATGTCAGCAGCGGGTTTGTCTCCATGTACTGCAGGGTCTCCCGGCCAGACCTTGCGCGCAGGGTTTTTGACAGGATGCATCAGAGGAATGTCGTCTCGTGGACTGCCATGGTGGGAGGGTACGCCGAGAATGGCATGTTTGAGGATGCGGCGAAGGCTTTCCGGGCAATGTGGGCGGTTGATGGTATTCTGCCGAATAGGGTCGCGTTGATCAGTGTGCTGTCGGCTGTCGAGGGCCTCATGGGCTTAGCAGAGGGCAAGCAAGTGCATGGTTTCGCCGCGAGGATGGGGCTCTATGGGGAGGTGTCCCTCAACAATGCTTTGGTTGATATGTATGCAAAGGGCGGAGCCTTGCGTTATGCAAGGCGCATTTTCGATGATGGTACTTGGCGCAAAGATGTCATCTCTTGGGGTTCAATGGTACTTGGTTATGGCCTTCATGGTATGGGTATGGAGGCAGTTGCCTTGTTTGATCAGATGCATGCTTCTGGGGTTAAGCCAGACAGCATAGTTGGTCTGGGTGTGCTTTCCGCGTGCTGCAGGGCAGGATTGGTGTTGAAGGGACTTGAGATATACAACTCCCTGGTGAAGGATCATAAAGTCCATCCAACCGAGGAGATGTCTGCTTGCGTAGTTGATTTACTGGGGCGTTCTGGGTTGATTGACCATGCCTTGGACTTCATAAAGTCAATGAGCGTAGAGCCAGGCCCTAGTGTATGGGGAGCACTTCTGGATGCCTCTGTTATTCACAGTAACAAAGAGACTGAAGATTTAGCTTGCAGGTCTCTTCTTAGATTGGAAGAAGAGAGCCCATCAAATCTTGTCTCGGTATCTAACCTACACGCCTCTTCTGGTAGGTGGAATATTGTTGAACAAGTGAGGGCAAAGATTAAACACGGAACATTGAAGAAAACACCTGGTCGCAGTTGGGTAAATGCAGCAATATAGTGACTATCACTATTCTTCTAGGAGTGAATTGTTCACGACTCTTTCAGTGGTTCAGAGCTCTACCAGCGCACATAAACTGGTATGCTCTGGAATCATTGGCATTGTACAGGACTACATCAAAGCAAATTGTACCATTGGCAGTTAAAAGAGCAGAGCTGCTGTATTTACTCTATGCTCATACATGTACGTTCGGGCGGATGTTATTACAGCAAACGAAGTGCCTCTGCAACAACGGTGTGGTTGTTTGCAATGTTCACTCTTCCCATGTACTCTTACACCAGGTAAATATAACTTCTTATAGGTTCATTGTATGGTCTATTTTTTTTTGATTGCTTCAGAAATTGGCGCTTCCTTATTTTTCACCAGAATTTGGTGTTTCTTTATTTTGTCATCACATGAAGTGATTGAGTTCCTTTTTCTAGGATAAGGAAGTGAGTTGCTAGATGAGGTTGAGTTGACAGCAGAACCAAGGATGCTCCAAAAGAACATTCTAAGCATAAGAAATTCCAAGAACCTAACTTCCCAAGAGCACTAGACCAAGAGCCACTGACCAGAAAAGATCCAGAAAATTTTGGAGAACATATAGCTTTAGAGAGAGACCATTAAAGAATGCTCAGATGGTTTGTGTGACCATCGACTGAAATGAGCTTGCACTAGTACTCACTTTATATGCAGCTGGGGCCAAAACAAAATTCTCTTTGACTTGAGTTTGGAGGTCTTTGTTTGTCAACAGAACATGTAATTTCCCAGTTTCTCTTGCACATTTATTCATTCCGACTATAAAATGGACGACAACACAAGAAATTACTCTCTATGAACATATGGTTGGTCCCTCCTCCCTCTTGCCTTGGGACCGGCTACACAATTGTAGGTGTTACCTTAAAACATCATAGCTGGAGTTTGGTTTTTGAGTAGTAGATTTATAGTGGTGGAACTCTTAGCCGAGTCGGACTCACTGAGAACAGTCTGCTTCAATGGCAAGTGTTTTGGTGTCGCCATACCTTTTCAGAATCCTTCATCTGACAGTGAAACTGTACAACTATGGCTGTTCAGGCAGGCCTGCAGAGAATAAAAGGACAGCTTAGGAAATTATACAAACTTTGATTTGTTCAACTAAATCTAGATCTCTATATAATGGTAATCTCGAAATAGCTTTTAGATGACTCATATGGTTGCTTAGAAAGGGAATCTTAAAACCTCCTAGATGTCTAATATAATTCCTGTTGTACTATTTACTGCAGTCTGCAAAGTCAGAAATGCCACACATTGAATTCCAAGACTAATTTCCTGCGGCACTGATCCAAATCCATGTGCATCAACACTCCTAAGCCAGATTTATTGTTACAGATAAAGAGTCTATGGTGGTAGCTTCCTTGTTGCAAGTTCCACTGGGGTCTCCGAAGCTCGCAAACTTAACCCAAGAGATAATTCTGCCTTTGGGGCAAGGCAGCTCTACTTTTGCTGCTTTGCTATACCTGTGACCGTGAGAACCATTCCATGTTCCTGTCAAGATCCTTTTTCGAGTCATCGTAAAAAAATATGTACTGGATTAGGATGTTATGTAACTGAATCAGGTGCTCCCATGGTATTCTTGCTTAGCAAATTTGATTTAACTATCCTTTGGGAAGGTCAAGGAAGCTACTCGTTGATGGAAAGGACTCTGATTAACCAGGTGAGAGTCCCCGCATCTCTGTTTTCCATTCTTGTACAATTATGAACCTTCGGTAGCTCCGTACGAGATTGCTTAGACAATATATTTTGCGATCTTGCTGCTATTGCTCAATAACCTCCATCCTGAATCATCTTGTTTCTTCTTGGAACAGAAATGCCATGTGAAGAGCCACGACATCAAGAGGTATCTATGTTAGCGAAAAGGGCTCTATCAAATAAGAGTGGTGAGCTGCATTTTCCTCAGTAGCTCGTGCTCCCTCCATCCATATATATAATGCGTTTTTCGAGATTGCCTTTGACTATTGATAAGATTACTAGTATATGAGATGTATAATGTGGAAATTCTATCGTTGGAAGCTCCTTTCACATACAAATTTGATGATATGCTTTGTGTAACTTACATGTCATATTATTGCTCTAACATGTGGTCAAAGTTAACCTCGAAAAACGCTGGATAGATGGATAGTAGCAATTTTTTTTGCTGGGAGTCGTAATCAACATGATCTGTTGACACTACTCACTCGGGATCTCAGATTGGTAGGGTTTGATCTCTAAGTCTGAATCTAATTTTGCCGATCTGTTACTGTACATGGCAAGAAGAAGTGACGATCCAAGTGACAGAAATTCAAGTATTCCGAGAAAAAGACCAGGAACTGTTTTAACAATCTTTCGTACTGCCATGGACGCCAGGTTACGTAGTACTCCCTCCGTTCCTAAATATAAGTCTTTTTAGACATTTCAAATGGACTACAACATACGGATGTATGTAGATATATTTTAAAGTGTAGATTCACTCATTTTGCTCCGCATGTAGTCACTTGTTGAAATCTCTAGAAAGACTTATATTTAGGAAGAGAAGGAGTATTTACCAGTTAATTGCCCGTGCATTGCAACGTGGTATGCATATTTTAGTGGTTCATCATGCACATTACAGTATTTAGTTAGCATTGGAATGTGTTGTTTTTCTCGAGCAAGCTCCTTCATTCCAACGACAACTTATTTCATGTGCTTGGTGAGGGATGCGAGGTGCATTAGCAATGCACCACATCTCATGATGTTGCTCAATGCGAGCTTCTTTGTCTTGGCTCTCTTCTCTTCCCTTTAGCTTTGCTCTTGAAGGTTGTAGGTGGCAGCACGGAGAGATCGGTGTGCTTGATTTGCTTGGTCCACACTATGGGCTTCTTGCCGGTGTGCCTCACGTTCTTCATCTTGGTGGCGTCACTCTTCTTGTTGACGATACCGTTCTTCCTCTTGGTTCATTTGACGGTCATAAGTGTCATGTTGTTCTTGAGCTTCACGTTGTCGTTGTTCATTCTCAAGGATGCGATCTTGCAATCCATTGCCTTGAGGAGGATTTAGAGCAAGATATCCTTATTGTTCTTCATGATGATGGTGACGTCGAGACCGGTATGTACTTGCGCCGGATGGTAGCTCGGATGAATGTGCAATTGAACGCCGTCTTGAAAGTGATGAAGATGAAGAAGGCTTGTACTTGTCGAACTTGTCTTGAATGCGGTCCATATGTGCGTCTAACTTGGCGTTGAGATAGTCCCCCGTGAGATCTTCATATTGGTGCACATCGGTGGCGAGGTGCTCATTCAAGATTGCGTTTGTGCCGTTCATAGCTCATTGTAGTCCGAAGTGGCGAGACTTGGTGACATAGTCGTTCATTTCTTCTTGGCCGTCGAAGACCGGATGAGATGTACCGTCCTTATCTATCAAAGCACTCAAGAAGGTCTGAGTAGAAAATGAGATGAACAATAGCAAAGTTACCTTTCTCCGATGTTGGCGAAGGATCGATAGATCTCATAAGTTGTCGATGCAAAGTGAATAACTTGGTAATTGTTGTTGTCAAACACGTACACCTAACACAAAGCTTATGGAGGATCTTGCTAGGGGTTAGGCACCAAACCAAGCAAATTGAAGTTCAAGGTTTTTGTACAAGTTGGAAATGAACCAAATTGAACTCAAATGCTATACAAGTGATCGCACGTAAGGAGAAAGAGGAAAAATAAAGTACACATGCGTAAAGATATCTGGGTTTGTGCAACCAAGAAAATGAGCATACAAGATTTTCCTAGGAAGACTAAGCTTGTGTTCATGAATGCTAGGAGATGCTAGCTTGATTGCACTTTTTTTGACGGAACTTCGTCAGAGGGCGGGGAGCTCCCGCATTGCATTAAGAAGAAGAGAATTGGTCCAGTTAATAAGGGAAATCGGACCCAAAAACCGTACATGGCACGGTTAATCAAGGGAAACTGGCGAAGACCACACACACCCGACTAGCACTCAAGGAACATCGTCCGATCCGGATACAAGAGTGCCTAGGCCCAAGACCATTGACAACACAACATACCCAGCCAAATCAATCTCTGCAACCTCAAGAACACGCCTGCAACCAGATGTGCACTCACCCCTAACCTTCAGAAAAATGCCATCACACATTAACCTCCACCAAGGCACGAATTGCCTGGATCGCCGTCAACGTGAGCGGTTTCTTGTACATCTGCAAATAAGTCTTCATCTTCTCTTGCACATCCTCCTCGGTGACTTTCTTAGATGTCGTTCCCTTCGGTAGCTCTCCAAAAGCCTCCGCCAACCTATATTCAGCACGCTTGGCAGTCGGGATGTTGCAGCTTTTGTTCTTCTTATCCAAACGTCCACTACGCCTCTCGGGACAAGTAGATGCCCCTTCAATCTGCACATGAATCGGTGCTTCAAGCAAGGACCGCGGCGCTGTGCAACTGAAACTACTTAGGAACTCATCCAATAAGGTGGTTGAAGCCGGACCTTGAGGCATGCCAATGTTACCAAGTAGCTCCTCGGACACCCAAGACATCATATTGGTAGTGCCCCCTGAAGAAAGCATCACTGGAGAGGATACCAAGGGAGGCACCTCTGCAGCCAAGCCAGTGGGCAAAACCACCTCAATCTGCTCCATGTCCTTACTCACTTTGACTATCTCCTCAACCGTTCCTTGCTCCTCCTCGTGTTGAATCATCATCTTGTGCAAAACTACATCCAAAGTAGGAAGAATATCTGCAGGAAGCGCCATAGTAGCCAGTACCTCAGACGAGCAACCAGCCAAACTAGTCTCACTGACACCCTTAGCACAAGCAACAACGAGAGGTGCCGGTTCCTCATGCTCACACTAGGGGGGAGGCGGATCCATCGGCGCCGAGGAAGAGAAAGGTCCCCCACCGATCCTCAAAGTCCCATCCTCCTGCACCTCAGGAGACCCATTGATGGCCGGCGAAGAAACAACACTGCCACTGATAGCCTCCAGCCGCTCTAAGAGGCTCGAAACCTGAACCGCGCAACCCTGCAGAGCGAACGCCATGTCGCGGAGAGGCTGAATGACCTCCTCTGTACGAGTGACAGCCAGTGCTTGCACCTCGGTGTGCAGGGCCTCGATCTGAGCTGCAAAGTGGGGTTGCAGCAGCCCCAATTCAGCAGCAATGGAAGACTTGACGAGGTCGGCAAGACCTGAGCAGGGGGAGCCGGAGTTGCTACAAGGCGCCTCCTGAACGAGCACAGCCGGAGAGGCAGCAACGGAGGCCCACGAGCGATGTGGTGGATATGGCGGAGGTGCGTGGCAGGGTGGCGCATCCGGTGACCGAGTGGAGAGGCTGCAAGCGAGGGGGAGTGGGGGGTTGAAGCTTGTTTGGCCGGAAGGCGCGTCGGGCACTCCCGCTCGCGGTGGCCAGAGATGCCACAACCCAGGTACCTTATAGGGTCGCAGCAGTCAGCCACAAAGTGCTCCGACGCGAGGCAACGGAAGCAGCGGCCATACGTTCTCCTCTTGAAGGCGAGGGAGACACCGACCCCTTTCCTGGGAGACGGAGCAGGCGCCTTCTCCATCCGCGAACGACGCTGTCCCCCAACCTCCACCCAAGGCTGCTCGGAAGACGTCACAGGTGCCTCGGCAACCAGCTTTGGCGTAGAGTTCGCAGGAAGGCGAGGTGGAGGAGGTGGCAGCAGGAGCTCAGAGCACCCCAGGGAGCAAGGGACGGGAGCCTCCAGCCCTCCAACGGCGGCAGCAAGCGAGGGATCTGGATCTGGATCGGGAGGGGGGCAGAGAGCGGGGGGTGGAGGTGGAGTGGTGGCTGGGAGGGCTGCTGGGGAGATGGAGGAGGAAGCCCGAGGAGGCCATGAGACAATGATGAGGAGGAGCTCGGGGATCAAATCTACGCGGCGGCCGCAGCGGCGGCGGCGGCGTCGCGGGACACCGATAGGATATCAAGCTCCATAGCACTTATAGGGCAAGATTCCTAACTTGGCACAAATCCTACGTATGCAAGCGTAACATGTCCTATCCAAGTATGGTTTGCACAAGTATCTTTTCTTGACCACTCTTTGTTATAACTTACAATTCTTTCTTTTTGTAGATCCTTCTATATTTTTTTCTCTTCCTTTCCACTATTTTTTTGAGCGTCGACCAAGTATGCTCTAGCATCCAAAAACCAAGGCGCACAGGCATTTCCAGAGGGAGTATTTACCATTTGTGGTGGGGGGATGGGGGCCTAGGGTCAGAATGACCCATGCAACAAGTTCAGGTAAACCCTATTTACAGTTTAAGCATTGGACGTAGCAGTAACAGATACACAAAACAAACGGTCAATCTCATGCCACGGGCCACAACTTTCCCTTGGATTACTCTGCATCTAATGATGCCAACTTCCTTTATTTTCCTTGGTCTCAGAAGCTAGCTCCAGGTAGATCGTACAAAATAACAATTCAAAGCTTCACGCCATGGAGAGGTTAAGCAGATCACGGTGTCGGTAAGACCCGAGGATACACGCAAAACGACATTTGTAAGAATTGAGGGCACCCACAAAATGAAATTAATGTAAAGGACGATAATGTAGTGAAATGCTACACTATCATTTGTTGCTAACTGCTTAGTATTAGACACCATACATATGGTAACTAACAGAAATATATTAATATTTATATGCAGCATTTATTTACATATAAGGAAATACGCAACCGGGGTAGCATATGCGCGGTAAGTATCTAACCTGTTGCAATGGTTGGTGAATGATATTATACAAGAAATCAACAACGTTTGTACACAACCAGAAACTAAATTATGAAAAAGGGAAGCACAGCTCAGTACCAGATCAGGAATGTTTTGTATCCACCTACGATATGGTTTGTCAACAACCTGATATAGACCAATAAGCAACACAAAATGCTAGACTATTATAGAAGGAGCTAATATAAAAGAAACAACAATATCCAAGAGATAAAATGCCTTACCTTTTCGAAAACTTGGTTCCATGAGCACGAGTCATCCTTCATAAGTGACATTGCCCGGTAATCCTGACATTTATAGAATATTTGATTAAGGTTTATGAATTATTTGAAGCACACAAGTGTTGACAAATAAAATTCAGACAATAATTCCACGAATAACATAATATTTTGGAAGATCAAGACCAACAAAAACTTGCTTGTCGAATTTGTACACCAGTTGTGAAAAGCATTTCTTGTCCTACAAAAAAAAACATGCAACCAATGAACGTTACAGAAGTAGGTCAAGCATTTGTTAATTCCGCATGCACTACTGAGCAAATATAAAGTGTTTATTGACGAGACAAGTACCCAATCGATAGAATCATCCACAATGCTGAAAAAACCTTCGGCCTCCAGCTCACACATCAAACTTTGAAGTCCAATTCTCAGCTGAAAAAGTTGAAGAATTCACTATCAGATGGTTAACAACAAGCATGCAGATGCATACTTGCAACTTCAAAGACCAATGCAAGTTGAATTGAGCAAGCTTTAAAAATATCAAATCTTGGAGGATAAATGACAATTGGTAGATAAGTTTTGGTGCTGCTTAGAGAAAAGTGGAGAAAATCAATAAATTGGAGCAGCAGCAAAATTGGCATGCTCCTTTTTCTGCATTACCTATTGGAGATTTCCAAGAAAAAGTTTCATGTAAACTGAGTCCTACTCCCTCCTTTTTTATGTACAATGCTACTATCAGAATACGAAAAACGCACAAATACAAGGCAAGATTTCTTTTCCCTCACCCTCCCAGAGGAAAAAACTCTCCGTTTCCACCTCTCATTAATAGCTCAGGGACTGCATGCATATGTGTTCTCTTGTTTCATTGGCTAGCATGTGCATGCAGCAAGGACATACATACACGAGGAGATGCAGCGGGCAATGAACATGTCATTTATCAGTTCTCTCTGCTCAGCCTTGGTATCTGAGATTTGCTAAAATGGCCTTGTATAAGTAGAAGGAGGGAGCACAAGATATTAAGAATTCCATACACAGCTTGAATGTCAATAACATTGGTTCTACAGAATTTGCACAGGCCCAAAGCCCAAAGCCCAAATCTTGCATAGCTGGTAAACAGCATATGTTCGTCAGAAGAATGTTTGGATAATCAGAACTACAAGATCAGCAAGCCGTTATGAATAGGCTTGCAGAGATTCCGCTGCGATCGAGAATGTGTTGTATAGTCAAGCAACGACGGCCTACCGGTTGATTTTGCTCATTGGAAGTAAAATGACTAGTGTACTGAATGCAACAATATCTCCAAGGCAAATCAAGCATAGCTCAAAAGTAAAGATGTTTTCACTTTTGCGTCACATAACCAACTTAACCTAATTGTTGGTAAAACTTGGAATCTTAAGATGTGTGCAACAGATAGAAATAGTGAAACAGAGCGAGTATTGGAGTATGTTTGCAGTGATACAGTTAAACTGGTTTGTAAAATGTGGGGAATTTGTCGCATCATCCCCAAATGGATGCAAAGATCTTATGTTGCACACTTCATTAGTTGGATATAGTACAAAAAAAAGCTGCAATTTTCCTACTTGTCATGCTAACTAAATATAACTAGTGTGTTCTGAAAGCAAAATATGGGAGTGTAAACGTCTTAAATTTAGGGTACATACATAAATTACTCTAATGTATAGTAGTACTAAATAGAATTTCTGTATAGTATATTCAGCAAAAATCAAGGACAAGCAGAAAAAAATAGAATGCACACCTGCTCATTGTGAACAACTTGTCTCAGATGTTGATAATACGAAGAAAGTTGGTCTTGCCTCCCCAGAAGTATAGCTCTTCGCTATAGAAAGGTACATTGCAATGAATACATTTCCATGAAAATATAGTCCATAAATAAGGGTAATACATTGACCAAATTAGCACCTCAAAAGACAACTTAATGAGAGTATGATCCAGAACTGAAAACCGACTGTGTATAATATCATCATCAAGAATAGCATTCAGTGCATCACCCTGTGAACCTCAAAAGACAAGTGAATGAGCCAATATATTTGCAGACACATATTACTTACATTGGCATTTTTCCTACCATTGAATAACTAACCTTGCAGATAAAATGATCTAATGCACCTGTAGACACATGTGCATCAAATTCCTCATGCAATCTTGCCTGTTCTTTTGCCATATGATACTGGAAAGAGCAACAGTTTCATAACAAAACAAGATGTACCCAAAGTGACGCATTTCACATATTAGTGTTTCTTCAAATAATGATACATTTTAGGAAATATCTCCATTCTCTCACATATTTTTAGGCAAAATCTCTGCTGTATGCTAATGCATTTATTTCAGCAGGCTCTCCCTCAATTCGCTCTTCAAGGAAATATTCTTTCAACCATTTCAAGGATTTATGTCCAGGAAGTAACTCCAATATAGATAAGATTTTCATATAAAAAATACACTAAATGCAGGACGAAGACTTTGCTCCTGTAATTACCAAGAAAGGTGCAGAATAATTTACTAGGCACATAAAACAGGTCGCTAAAAATAATGCAAGAATAATTTTGTTTGGGCATTAGAATCTTCAGTTATTCTACATACCATTTTGTTCTTTTCATCAATATAATGCAATGGCTGAAAAGAAGAAAACTTGCGTAACTGTTCAATATTTTTTTAAAGTGTGAAGGCAAATTCGATAACATACCTGCAGATAAGTTATGTTATATAGATAAAACGAATCACAGACTATTTCTACGAGCACATCCTTGTGACCCTACATGATGATTTGCAATTTAATTTGAGGAACAGAAAACATAGAAAAAATGAAGTTTCTGCGTGTTACCCACCTCACGTATCAGAGGATGGAACTGAGGCTCCAACCAAGATAACATTGCACATAATTGCTGAGAAAGGAGAGTTATTAGAGTAATCCTGAATTATATGAATGTAAGTATGATATTACTCACCTTAAGTGCAGATGCCCTACAAAAGCTATCAAGATCAGGATACACCTCCGAATTTTCCACAAGTTCCATCACACTCTCGTCATAACTAGAATGCTGCAAGTTCTCCACATACCGTAGTTCTGATGAATATTGTACCATTTTTTTACCAGCTCTAAAGATAAGAAATAGAACAATTACCTGAATATAAGGTTTAAAATCAATGAGTTCACAAAAAAACTTGCACATTTCGTCATTCTGTGTCTGCCAATACTTTGCAGACATTTTGCGCTTCAGAACCAACAAAATGAAATAATCACTAGGCAATATATTGATATATACAGAAAAAAGAGTATTTTTATTTTCAGAACATGCAGGAGAACAACATATAATTTCATGAAGAAGGAAAGGTACAGAGGAGAAGGCGTAAGAACCCTCGCCCCAAACACACACCCTGAAATAAGCTACGTATTATAGGATCAAGACACACACACACACACACACACAAATACACAGGACCAGCTTGCCAAGGGGAAGGACCAAGTGTCCGGGGTGAGCAACCTTAGAAGCAGCCCGCAGAGTCCCCAGGCGCCAGCAGTGTTCTCATTTACCACAGCCTATAAGACCAAAGAGGCACGTGGCTAGCTCCATTAAACATGCAATCGCTCCCATATTCCAATTCTCCCATGAGACTAACATGATGAGATAATTGATCTCTTTCCAGAAATTTTTGGGGACTCCTATGCATGCCCTGCAGTCACCAGATTGAGAAGCGAACCGCAGTAGGCTGGGCACCGATGGTACCCAATCCCAGCCTTTCGAGAATCAACGTCCAAACTTGCCTAGCGAAATGTATGAAGCAAGGATGTGTTGCACCATCGGCAACCAAATCCCAAGTGATGAAGAACCTCAAGTAGGCGACTATGAAAATATATCAAAAGCTTTTGAAATATCCAACTTTAGGAGGACATGTGGTTCCTTTTTCGAGTGTAAACTTCTATACAAGGCTGAAAAATCAAAAGCTTTTGAAATATCCATCTTTGCCATTTGCCAGAGAAGGAAGAAATTATCATGTATCCCCCCCCCCCCCACCCCCCCCCCTGCAATTTCAATGACCTATAATGCCAACATAAAAAGTAACAATGTTGGGTGCATGGTAAAAGCAACACCGGTAGTAACATGCATACACTTACCGACAACATAGATGACATGGTCCAGATGTAATCATGAGAAGCGCTATGGCTTCAATTTCTCAAAGAGATCCCGATTAGAATAACGACACTGTAATAAGGAGAAAATCATATAAACACTACTGTTTTGTGATTCAAATTGTATACAACAGGGAATAATAAGACAGATCCATATGATTAAAAAACCTGAAAGTTTCCTACTGAAGTGGTGATATCAGTTTTACTCATGTTGTTGGCTATGCTCGAACCTGGGTCGAGGGGTTAGAGTGTCTTCGGAATGCGCTTGAGAGTTGAGACACTCCTTCGCTTCCATTGCTTGCTTTAGCATCGCTCCTCACCTTGGTGTCCTTGTTTCGGAGGAATGGCTACTCACATGGTGGATTGTGTTAGAGTTATATATTTAGCCATGTACCCCTTTGTATTTTTCTTGTTCTATAAGGTGTTTTCTGCTTATTGTACGACATCTATACATGTATATATACTGACCTATGGTCACCTGAAAATACAAGTTGCATATTTCCTAACATGTATCAGAGCCCTAGATTTTTTCCGCACGCGCAATCCGTGCTGCTACTGATCCAATCTCTCGCACGGCTGTCGCCGTTACTGCCTCTTTCCCTGCGTGCCCGTGCTGTGCTTTTCTCCTCCTGCCTGCATCACATCTCCAGCCGCAGGGGCTCCACATCCAAACTCGCGTGAGGTGCTCTCTCGATCGGATCCACCAAGGTTGACCACGCATGAGGTGCTCTCCCAATAGGATTCCGCAAGGTTGACCACGAGTGAGGTGCTCTCCACATCGATCCAGGGCAGCCTCAACCAGGCGGGCGTTTCAGGTCGCCGCTGGCTCCATCGAGCTGCCGGCTGCAGGTCTTCATCGCACTTCATCAGATCTTGCTGCCCATCGCCGGATTCCGCCCATCTGCCGCCGGTTTTTCGCTACTCCTCGCCGGTCTAAGCCGCCCCTTGCCAAATCCCGCCGCCAGCCGCTGGTCTTCACTGTCCTACACCAGACCCCCCCTCTGGCTGTATTTGATCCGTAGGCTTCATATGCTACCCGTCGGGACCCTTTGGTACTCGCTGTGAGCACTTGCTGCTTCATTTGCCTGCCTGTTGATCGACCCGTGGGACTCATCTGCTTGCCTGTTGATCGGTAAAAAAACAGGCACAATGTCTTCATCGTCGGGCTATGTTGCAGTTCCTCGTTGTTCAATGATCTTTGATGGTATTAACTACATCGAGTTCGTTGGCTTCATGCGCATTCATATGCGTGGCATCCATCTTTGTGGCATTCTTTCTGGTGAAGTCCCCTGTCTGTTGCGTCCAGTTCCTCCTGTGGCTCCTACACCGACGTCACCAGTTCTTGCTGTGGATGCTAATCGGGCTACGAAGATGGAGCTAAGCTTGCTGATGATGCTACCGTTCGTGCTTATGATGAACAGGTTTTGACTTGTGAGGAGGCTCTTCACACTTATCATCTGTCTCTGTCTGCTTACACTTAGTGGCTTGATAATGATGCTCGTGTTGCAGCTGTTCTCACTTTTAGTGTTCTGCCTCACTTTTCCTCCGAGTTCATTGGTCTCCCTACTGCATTTGAGATGTGGACCCGTCTTTGTCAGCGCTATCAGCTCTCTAGTGATGCCCTATGCATGTCTGTGGTCCGCCAGGAACATGCACTTCAGTAGGGTGACTCCATTATTGATGAGTTCTATGTACAAAGTTTAGCTATCTGGCGTCAACTTGATACTCTTCGCACTGTTGGCTATCGTACTTGCCAGTGTTGCCAGGCTATGCGGGCCAACTTGGAGTTTCATCGTGTCTATGAGTTCTTGTCTCGCTCCCTTAGGAGTTGGAGACCCGACGCGCTCGGTTGTTTGCTCATGGTCGTATTTCCCTCATGGAGGCGCTCTCTGAGATTCGTGCTGAGGAGACTCGCCTATGTGGTGGTGGTTTACTTGAGGTTTACTCTGTGCTCGCTGCTCGAGCTCCTGCTATGCCGCCTGCTGCACCAACTCTTCCTTGCTCCAATGCTTCGCCGCTCTTGCCCACTCCTACTGGCGGTCAGGGCCGCTCTCGTCCTCATTGCGGCTACTACAACCAGGATGGTCATTCTGAATCTCAATGCTTCCTTAAGAAGCGGCACATGCGTAACAAGGCGCCGGCATCATCTTCAAGGACTCGTGCTTCTACTCCAACACCTTCAGCCAACCACGTTGACTGAGCAGGATATTCTGAGACTTAAGCATTTTCTCGCCGCTGCAGGTTCTTCGTCGGGCATGCTTCCCGCACCGAGAAACCACCCTCTACACAGTCAGGTACATCCTCATGGGTTCTGGACTCCGGAGCTTCTTTTCATATGTCTTCTCATTCTTTCAATTTGTCCTCTCTTAGATCACTTGATTTTCCTGTTCATGTACTCACTTCTGATGGTACTCCTCTTTCTGTTGCTAGTCGAGGCAATCTTACCACTCCTTATTATGTTCCTGATGTTGCTCAAGTTCCTCGACTTACCATGAATTTGTTTTCTGTTGGTCAGCTTAGTGATTCTGGTTGTCGTGTCATCCTTGACATTGACTCTTGTTCTATTCAGGATTGTCGCACACACACTTTGGTTGGGGTTGGCCCTCGCCGCCGTGACTCTGAGGTTCTTTGGGAGTTAGACTGGTTTCATGTTCCTTCTGCTGCCACCACTACCGATAGTCCATCCGCTTTTGTCGCTTCAGCTACCGGCTCCTTCCAGCAATGGCATCATCGACTTGGTCATATTTGTGGTTCTTGTTTGTCGTCTTTAGTTCGTCGAGGTCTTCTGGGGTCTATCCTAAGGTAATTGAATCGGTCACCTTATCCTACTAGTGAGTCAGTGTCTCAGCGTCCTTTTGATTTAGTTCATTCCAATGTATGGGGTCTGGCTCCCTTTGCTTCGGAAGGGGGCCATCGATATTATATTATTTTCATAGATGATTTCTCTCGGTACACTTGGCTTTATTTTATGGCTTCTCACAGTGAGGTGTTATCTATATATAAGCCTATTGCTGCCATGGTTCACACTCAGTTCTCTTCGCCTATTCGTGTGTTTCGTGCTAGTTGTGTGGTGTTCTTGCTGAGCGGGGGACTCTTCCTTGGTTCTCTTGTCCTGGTGCTCATGCTCAGAATAGTGTGGCTGAGAGAAAGCGTTGTCATCTTCTTAAGATGACTCATGCATTGATGATCGCCGCCTCACTTTTGGGCTAGGCTATCTCTCCACTTATCTCATCAACTTTCAGCCATCCGCTGCTCTACAGGGTCGTGTTCCTTTCGAGCGTCTCTTTGATCGTTCTCCTGATTATTCGGCGCTTCGTTTGTTTGGTTGCGTTTGCTATGTTCTTCTTGCCCCTCATGAATGCACCAAACTGACCGCTCAGTCTGTTGAGTTTGTCTTCTTAGGCTATAGTGATGAGCAGAAGGGCTATCGTTGTCGGGATCCTGTAGGTCGTGCGATGTGTATTTCTCGGGATGTCACTTTTGATGAGTTTCGTCCCTTCTACCCGCGTCCATCTTCCTTGACCCTTCCAGTGGAGGATATCTCTTTCCTCACTTTTCCTTATACACCTATCACTCCCGTTGAGCCCTTGTCTATCTGTCCTGCTACCCTTGCTTGTCCGACTATTGCAGATCTGATGTTGCCATCTCCCATGGTTTCCTTGCCTCGTTTGTCACTGGATTCTGCACCTTCATCCTTGAAAGTGCTAATTATCGACTAGAGGGGGGGGGTGAATAGGCGATTTTTATGAAAGTCTTCAAGACAGGCAAAGTCTTTGAAGACAGGCAGTAAAACATTAACTAAACAGGATACGGCGAAAGCTAAACTACCCTAGCCATGCAAGGGTCAAGTACAATACAAATAATGCACGAAGACAAGTAGCAGCTAGGTAGAGCAGATCAAGAATGGAGGATAGTATGAAGACAAATATGCAATCAGAGTGAATGTCTTCGAACAGAATAGGCAAGCAAAGACTTCACGAAGCTAAACAAAAAGTAAAGTGATAAAACCAATTTCTCACTGGAGACAAGGATTTGGTAAACCAGTTCTAGTTGCTATGGCAACTGTACGTCTGGCTAGGGAGGCTGAGATTGAACTCAGAAGACCATGTCTTCACCTTATTCCCCTTGAGCTAAGACTCGCAGATCTCGCCCAATCACTCAGGTAGGTCTTCAAGGTAGACTTCCAAACCTTCACAGACTTCATTCACCGGCAATCCACAATGTCTCTTGGATGCTCAGAACGCGACGCCTAACCGACTGGAAGATCAGTCTTCAAGTGTAATAAGTCTTCGGATCACGCGGAACAGAAAGATTTCAGTGATGCCAAACACTCTTTGGTCTCTGGGTGTTTTGGGTTTTGTCCTCGCAAGGATTCTCTCTCAAAGGCTTCAGAGGTGGGTTGCTCTCAAATGACAAAAGCTGTGCACTAACTCGGAGCAGCCACCAATTTATGGTGGAGGGGGTGGTTATTTATAGCCAAGGGCAACCCGACATGAGATGTTCGAAATGACCCTGGGTCAATGGACAACCGACACGTGTCCAAAGGTCGGATTTCAAGCACATGCGGTAGCTTGACATGGGCTACAAGCAAAGCCGACTCATCCAACTCAGGATGAGATTTTCTCTCATTTGTCTTTGCTCGAAGACAAAGGATTTTGAGTTGAGCATCATGTCAGTTTTCTGACTTTGTTCACCTGGACCCCACTTAACAGTTCGGTGGTTCCTATGACTCAGGAAAGAAGAAAATAAACTATGAAAGAAACTATGTCTTCGCGCTCCATTGTCTTCAAGCGAATGCCTTCATGTGTCATTATCTTCGACACAAATGTCTTCGTGAACCACCAATGTCTTCATACATTTTTAGGGGTCATCTTCGATGGGTAAACCAAATCAATAGGGACTTCACGTGTGTTCTCCTGTGAATCTCACAAACACATTAGTCCCTCAACCAAGTTTGTCGTCAATACTTCAAAACCAACTAGGGGTGACACTAGATGCACTTACAATCCTCAGTGACTTCTTTGCCTCCATCCCCTGAGTCTACCTCGGTGATTCCTCCTCGTATTCTTCCATCTTTTCTTCGGTAGTATACTCGTCGTCCACGTAATGTGGATGCGTTTACTGATGTGCCATCTTCCTTGTCTCGGCCTACTTATGGCTTGTGTCCTCGTCCGTTTCCGCCTGTTGATCGCCTTCGTTTTCCAAGCGCTAGCACTGCTGTTCTTGACCCAACTTATCGTGAAGCTGTTGTTCACCCCGAATGGCAGTTTGCGACGGCAGAGGAGTTTGCTGCTCTTGAGCGCACCGGCACATGGAATCTCGTTTCTCTTCCACCTCGTGTCCGTCCCATCACTTGTAAGTGGGTCTACAAGGTTAAGACTCGCTCTAATAGTTCTCTTGAGCATTACAAAGCTCGTCTTGTGGATCGTGGCTTTCAACAGGAGCATGGTCGTGATTATGATGAGACTTTTGCTCTTGTGGCCCATATGTTCGTACACTTTTTGTCGTGGCCCTTGTTCGCCACTGGTCTGTATCTTAGGTTGATGTTAAGAATGCCTTTCTTAATGGTGAGCCATGTGAGGAAGTATACATGCAACCACCACCTGGGTATTCTGTTCTTGGCGGCATGGTCTGTGTCTTCGGCGCTCTCTATGGCCTTAAGCAAGCCCCTCGCGCCTAGTTTGAACATTTTGCCTCTGTGGTGAATGTCGCTGGTTTTTCAGCTAGTGCTCGTGATCCAGCCTTGTTTTCCACCTTTTAGCTCATGGTCGGACTCTTCTTATATATGACCCTTAGTATATTGCCTTTGCGAAGACCCGTCTTAGTGAGCAGTTTCTTATGTCTGATCTTGGCCCTCTTCCCTACTTTCTTGGGATCGAGGTATCTTCTACCTCTAATTCCTTTTTTTTATTTCCCAGGAAAAGTATATCCATGATCTTCTTGCTCGTGTTGCTCTTACCGATGAGCGCATTGTTGAGACTCCTATGGAGCTCCATTTTCACCTCCGTGGTACTGATGGTGACCCTTTGTCTGACCCGACGCGTTATCACTATCTTGTTAGGAGTCTTGTCTATCTAGCTGTCACTCGTCCAGATATCTCCTATCCAGTCCATATTCCGAGTCAGTTTGTCTCTGCTCCCACTTCGGTTCACTATAGTCACCTCCTTCGTGTTCTTCGCTATCTTCGAGGCACGATATCTCACCGTCTGTTCTTTCCTCGATCCAGTTCAGTACAGCTTCATGCCTATTCGTATGCTACATGGGCTAGTGATCCCTTGGATCAGCGTTCACTTTTTGCTTACTGTATTTTTCTTAGTCGTTCTCTCATGGCCTTGAAGACGAAAAAATAGATTGCAGTTTCCCGTTTGAGTGCAAAGGCTGAGTTGCGAGCTACGGCTCTTTTGATGGCAGAGGTGACTTGGTTACGTTGCTTAATTCAAGATTTTGGTGTTTCTGTTAGTACACCCACTCTGCTACTGGCTGATAGTAAAAGTGCTATTAGCATTGCGGGCGATCCTGTGAAGCATGAGCTCACCAAGCATATTGGTGTTGATGCTTTCTTTGTGCGTGCTGCTGTGCAGGATCATATTATTACTCTTCAGTATGTGCCTTCCGAGTTACAGTTGGCGTATTTCTTTACGAAGGCCTAGACTAGAGCACAACATGGCTTTTATTTCTCCAAACTCAGTGTTGTTGATCCACCATGAGTTTGAAGGGGGTGTTATGAGTTATATATTTATCCATTTACCACTTTATATTTTACCTGTTCTATAAGGGGTTTTCTACTTATTGTATTGCACCTGTACATGTATATATACTGGCCTATGGCCACCTCAAGTTGCATATTTCCTAACGGATTGTTCCCGAGGCAACTGCTAGCGCGTGGCCAGTTTCAGAAACACCACTACTGTCGTCTCCTACTACCATCACCTGTGGCCAATCCCCTGCTCATGAGAATGAAGTGCACAAGGGTCGTCGCCGCGTGAAGATGGCTATCGGTTCGGCAAAGGAAGTGCACTGCAACTCACATATAAGTAACTTTGTGAGAGGCTCCATATTACACATCCATGATTGCCAAGGCAACTCTAGCATGCAGACAATTTCTAAAAGGCAATTCTAGCGCGTATCTCATTTCTGGGTGCCCTCTAGAGGAAACTTTCCGCACTCCACTTCTGTTTGGGCTTCCACGTCCGACTCCGGTCGCGCGACTTCGTCCTGGTTGTGTCGCCTCATGCCAGGTGCGCACACTCTGCCCTGCAGCGCCCTGCCCTTAGCAGGACGCACTCAAGTAGTCCCACACGCCTTCCTGTACCTCCTCCCCCTTCTCCCACCCAAGCTCCAAAGTGAGGGAGAGAGTGATCCAAATGCCCCCACCCCCGCAAACCCTCACATCTCTCAATTTAGGGATATCCCTCGATTTACAGGGAAATGTTGTGAGAATTTACAAGGCATGTCACTCGGACTTTTTTTGACGAACTAGCAAGAGCCATGCTTTGCATTAATAAGGAGAGAAAAGAGTACAATGCCCATTACAGTTATAGAAGCATAGTTAACATACAAGTGCTCGGCCTCACAAACTCGTTAGAATAGATTTCTCCACTAAATCCTAGCAGCCTTCTGAAACAAGCTAATGTCTGCTTTAGCCTTCTCTGCCACCGCAAGCGCCGTAGAGCTCAGGTTCTCGCATTCCTTTCTTTCCAGATGTGCCATGCGATGTACATGTTGCAATCATCACTCTCATCCTGCAACCTTGGTTCGACGCCCTTCCTTGTAAACGAGTCCACCATCCTGTGACTGAAGTGGCCGACTGTGCTATCCTCACCACAGTTGCTTGAGACACAGTGAAGCACTGGCAAACCTCTATTGTAAAAGGACTGTGAAGTGGAAAAGGCTCCCTCCTCCCTCGTCGCTCTCGCGGGCGATCGGGGGAGGACGAACCCTAGCGCAGCCGGTCTCGGCTCTTCCTCCCCTCCCCTCGCCGCCGCTTGGGTGCGCCGCCAGGTAAAGCCCGACTAGTGTGTGCGGCGGCGGGGATCCTCCCTTCGCTCGTCGCCGATTAGCGCAGGATGCAGGCATCAGGCGGTGGCGACACGCTGGTGGGGTGGTGGTGGTCGTGGTCGTGGTCGTTGGTGGCTGGGTCATGGACGCCTGTCTCCAATGCAGTGGACTCGTGCTGTGGTCGCTCGTGGCGACAGTTCTGGTGCGGTGGTGGATCGAGGGGTGCCGTTGGCGGGGCTTCCTCGCTTCTCCATGCGGGGTGATGGTGTGCGCGGCTGGGTAGCCAGAGGGTGCCTCGCCTTGACCTGGGGTCCTTGCCCCTTCGAGTATGCTGCTAGCTAGATCTGTGACCAAGCGGGGCTCTCCAGCCCGATGCCTACCCAGTTCCATGGTGAGGTGGTGGCCGCGGTGCTTGATGGATGGTCGTGGCTAGGGGGCCATGGTCGCCGTCCAAATGGTGGTCCTTCCAGGTTCGCCTCTTGGTTGTGGGACATGAGGCGCAGACGGGGGTTGTGGTGTGTCCTCTCCATTGGAATTATCCATGTCGGCCAGTGGTGTGCAAGGAGTGCGCTTGGTTGTGGGTTCTTTTGGATGCCGCCTGTGGTGGTGGTCTACCGGTTCGGCTTTTGGCAGGCGTATTGCAGGCGGCGGTGGTCACCTTTTTGGTTGTGTGGGCGGCAGAGGACGCGGCTTTGGGTGACCCTGGTGTTGGCAGTGCCTTGGTAGTGACGATTCCCAGATCGAGCTCCGGAGGTTTTGCTTGGCGGCGGCATGTCTTCCCTCGGGTTGGACAGGTACTTGAGAGTCCTCGGTGTGGTGAGGTTGAGGGGCTCCGGGCGACAGCCTTGTGCTTTGGCACCAGGGACAGCGATGCCCGTGGGTGTTGCATCCCTCTTGGGGGTGTCGTTGAGGTCCCTCACACCAAGCCAGGCTTCGGGTGAAAACCCTTAACTGGTTCCTCGGTCTCGACAACGGTGACATGTTGTGTCGTCTTCCTCTTGAGGGAGTCGTCGTGGAGGCCAGGTTCCTCTGGGGCACATCGCTATCTTCGGCGAGCATTTTCAGATCCTGCCTCGGTGCTACCTCGGCTCTGGCGTGGACGGTTTCACTTGCCTCCTATTCTTTACATGGGTCCTCATTGGTTCCTCTTGCGTTCCTCATTTTTCGCAGACAGGCTCGGCTCCACAATCCGGAGTGGGAGGGCAGGGGGTCCCCTCCGGCAGGAACTTGGTGCGAGCGGCAAAACGAGATCCGACGGTTTCCCTTGACGGCGAGTCTTCTTCCTTGTTAGTAGTCTAGGTTGCTTTATGGTAGGGTGTGGTCTCCCCGGTTTTCATGTATTTTTCTTTGATCTGCTTTGTAAGAGGATCTCCTCAACACCATGTATCGTTCAACTATGTTGCTTATATATATAGCGGGGCAGAAGCCTTTTTCAGTAAAAGGACAGTTAAGTGTAATGTGCGTGGCTGTCTCCAGAATTTGATCGCAGAGTGGGCCCTTGTTAGTATGGGCCCATCCTATGTTCCTTAGTCTGTCGGACGTCCAGTTGTGGTTCTGCAGTAGCAGCCACACATAGAATTTCACCTTTGGTTCAACCATTGCACGTGAAGCCTGTTCGAGCCTTGGTTGGGGGATCCTTGTGAGAAACTGAAATTGATACGCAGAATTTAAAGAGTAGTTTCCATCACCGGATAGGTTCCACTTGATGCAATCTCTGTTTGATGTTAACTGGATGGTTTGAATCTACTCCCAGAGGTGGATGAACTCCTCAACTTCCTCCATGGTTGCAATGCGTTGCAGTCCCTTCATCCATCCCCCATCAGCCAAGGCCTCTTTCATAGTTAAGTTTTTCCTGCGCGCTGGCCGAAAAGCCAGTGGTGCTAAATCTTCCGGAGCCTCGCCCAACATCCATTTATCAGTCCAGAAATGAGCCGTCGAGCCATCTCCAAGAGTGATAGTAGTGCAGGCTGCAAACATCTGTTTATCAACCATGTCGCATGTTGGGGATCGTAGCAGAAATTTAAATTTTTCTACTCATCACCAAGATCAATCTATGGAGTAATCTAGCAAAGAGGGGAAGGGGAGTGCATCTACATACCCTTGTAGATTGCTAAGCGGAAGCGTTGCAAGAACGCGGTTGGTGGAGTCGTACACGCAGTGATTCAGATCGCAATCGATTCCGATCTAAGCGCCGACGCCTCCGCATTCAACACACGTACAGCCCGGTGACGTCTCCCGTGCCTTGATCCAGCAAGGAGAGAGGGAGAGGTTGGGGAAGACTCCGTCCAGCAGCAGCACGACGGCGTGGTGATGGTGGAGGAGCGCGGGACTCCAGCAGGGCTTCGCCAAGCACTACGAGAGACGAGGAGGGAGAGAGGTAGGGCTGCGCCAAGAGGGAGATCAAATCATGTGTTGGGCAGCCCCAAATACCTCAAGTATATATAGGGGAAGGGAGAAGGGGGCTGCGCCCCCTCTAGGGTTCCCACCCCAAGGGGTGCGGCAGCCCTAGATCCCATCTAGGGTGGCGGCCAAAGGGGGAAGAGGGGGAGGCGCACCTGGGGTGGGCCTTAGGGCCCATCTGCCCTAGGGTTTGCCCCCCTCTTCTCTTGAGGCGCCTTGGGCCTTGGTGGGGGGCTCCCCAGCCCACCTAGGGGCTGGTCCCTTCCCACTATTGGCCCACGCAAGCCTCTGGGGCTGGTGGCCCCTCTCGGTGGACCCCCGGACCCTTCTGATGGTCCCGGTACATTACCGGTGATGCCTAGAACACTTCCGGTGGCCAAATCCTCACTTCCTATATATCAATCTTTACCTCCGGACCATTCCGGAACTCCTCGTGACGTCCGGGATCTCATCCGAGACTCCGAACAACATTCGGTAACCGCGTACATACTTTCCCTATAACCCTAGCGTCATCGAACCTTAAGTGTGTAGACCCTACGGGCTCGGGAGTCATGCAGACATGGCCGAGACAACTCTCCGGTCAATAACCAACAGCGGGATCTGGATACCCATGTTGGATCCCACATGCTCCACGATGATCTCATCGGATGAACCACGATGTCAAGGATTCAATCAATCCCGTATACAATTCCCTTTGTCTATCGGTACAATACTTGCCCGAGATTCGATCGTCGGTATCCCGATACCTCGTTCAACCTCGTTACCGGCAAGTCTCTTTACTCGTCCCGTAACACATCATCTCGTGATCAACTCCTTGGTTACATTGTGCACATTATGATGATGTCCTACCGAGTGGGCCCAGAGATACCTCTCCGTTACACGGAGTGTCAAATCCCAGTCTCGATTCGTGCCAACCCAACAGACACTTTCGGAGATACCCGTAGTGCACCTTTATAGCCACCCAGTTACGTTGTGACGTTTGGTACACCTAAAGCATTCCTATGGTATCCGGGAGCTGCACAATCTCATGGTCTAAGGAAATGATACTTGACATTAGAAAAGCTTTAGCATACAACTACACGATCTTGTGCCAGGCTTATGATTGGGTCTTGTCCATCACATCATTCTCCTAATGATGTGATCCCATTATCAACGATATCCAATGTCCATGGTCAGGAAACCTGAAAGGATCGATATGGTTAACTAGAGGGAGGGGGGTGAATAGGCAACTACCAATTTTTAACTTTTCTTTACCAAATTAAACTTTGCATCAAAGTAGGTTGTCTAGATGTGCAACTAGGTGAGCAACCTATATGATGCAATAACAACAAGCATACAAGAAAGCAAGAGAAGTAACACTAAAGAGCTTGCACAACTAAAGGTAAGAGATAACCAAGAGTGGATCCGGTGAAGACGAGGATGTGTTACCGAAGTTCCTTCCTTTTGAGGGGAAGTACGTCTCCGTTAAAGCGGTGTGGAGGCACAATGCTCCCCAAGAAGCCACTAGGGCCACTGTATTCTCCTCATGCCCTCACACAATGCGAGATGCCGTGATTCCACTATTGGTGCCCTTGAAGGCGGCAACCGAACCTTTACAAACAAGGTTGGGGCAATCTCCACAACTTAATCGGAGGCTCCCAACAAAACCACAAAGCTTCACCACAATGGACTATGGCTCCGTGGTGACCTCAACCGTCTAGGGTGCTCAAACACCCACGAGTAACAAGATCCGCTAGGGATGAGTGGGGGAATCGAAAATCCCTTGGTGGAAGTGTAGATCGGGGCCTTCTCAACCACTCCCGAGCAAATCAACAAGTTTGATTAGCTAGAGTGATAGATCGGGCAAAAATGGAGCTTGGAGCATTTAATGGAGCTTGAGCATTAATGGAGCTTGAGGGGGAAGAGGTGGGTCAAAGGAGAAGAAGGGGACCCCCTTTTATAGTGGGGGAAACAATCCAACCGTTGCCCCACCAACCAGCGCCGCACAGGGCGGTAGTACCGCTAAAGGGGGCAGTACTACTGCTGAGCCAACGGTACTGTCGCTCCAGCGAGCGGTACTGCCGCGCAGAGAAGAGCAACAGGGATCTGGACCTAGCGTGGTACTACCGCGGTGGTAAGGGTGGTACTACCGCTCCGAAACGGTACTACCGCCTCTACTACCGCAACTAGTGCCGCAAAACCCGACACGAAAAAAAAGAGCCCTCGAGTCGAGGCGGTAGGAGCCAGACAGCCTAGCGGTAGTACAACAGCGGGGTCATGGGCGGTACTACCCCTGTGGAGCGGTACTGCCGCTTGTGACCCTTCGGCGGTACTACCGCTGGTAGTGCGGTACTACCGCTGGGACGCAGAAGAGAGAGAGAAGATCTCTCCATCGAGGCCGAGGACGAGGCGGTGGTGCCAGGCAGGCCAGCGGTAGTACTGCTGTGGAGTCACGGGCGGTACTACCGCTTTGGAGTGGTACTGCCGCTTGTGACTCCTCAACGGTACTACCGCTGGGTTGCGCAGTACTACCGCTAGAACCCAGACAGGACACAGAAAAGAGAAGAGATCTCTCCAAAGAAGTGGAAGAGCTCAGAGGGTGAGAAGCTGACGTGTACGTGTTGATTCCACCCATGCAATACCCCAGCGGACCCCCTCTTGATAGTACGGTGCCCTCTACGCAACTAGTCCACCAAAAGAGAAACGAAAGAGCTACACCGTCTTGAATGACACTCCGAAGGGAAGAAAACGTCTCGTGCCAAGGATGAATCTGTGAACTACTCAAAGCACATGATTAGTCCGCAAACATGTTGTCATCAATCACCAAAACTACCTCGAGAGAGATATGCCTCAACAATCTCCCCCTTTTTGGTGGATTGATGACAACTAGGGATTTGCACAAGGAAAAGATATAACAGTAGGAAAACTAAGAACTACAAAATATAGACGGGCTCCCCCTGAATGTGTGCACCTAGTTAGAGGAGCAAAAGGAAAGCAAGACACACACATCCGGATCAACACTCCCCCTATATTTTATAGTCCAACAATTCTAAGCACAAGATATATGAGAGAAGAGTATAAAACATGACAAGCATGCAACTCATAATATACTACAGTACTGAATAGACATAAGTAATAAGGTAGCGATAGGGAGCATATGTCTCACACCATATGTCTAGAACTTAGGTCTCACAGGCACCAAACCAGACCAAACAAAGACACCGAGAGAACACACAAGAAAACACAAGACAACACACTCAAAGCACGACAACAACACAAATCCCTACACTCTCTCCCCCTTTGGCAGCGAGACACCAAAAAGGGCAAAGAGTGACGCTACGACTCCAGGTGATGGCAAGCTAAGGATCTCGAACATCACATCTCAGCGTGATCGTCTACATCTTCGTCATTGGTCGAAAACTGCTCGGCGTCGGAGTCGGTCCAAGGGTAATGCTGATGAATCCATTACTCCTCTTCAGTGATCTGACCCTCAGAACTACTGGCAACTGTCGCTCCCATCTGACGCATGAGCTCCTTGTGGTGCACCCTGGCATGCTTCTCCGCCACATGAGTCATGTTCTGACCATGAGACTCCATGCAGAAAAGCTTCTTCATCTTGCGTTTAAGCTTCTGCGCCCACGAAGGTTCTGCACTAGAGGGCCCAAAGTCCTCCTCGTGATCATCAGTGGCAGCCCCACCCTCGATCTCCATGGCAGTAGCAGCAACAGCAGCAGACGGACCCCTGGTTTGAGGCGCTGGGGTGACCCAATTGTCCTTCTTCCTTAGACGCTTGATCTCATGGGAAACCAAGTCTGCAGTTTCCAGCAACACTCTGGGATAGATCTGTGCCCAGGCCCTCTCAATGAGCCTCATGATGAATGGACCATATATCGGGCACTTGCGCTCAGACACGGCAGCGAGAAGTTCAGACCACATGACATGAGAAATATCCAGGCTCTCTCCAGTGTTTGCTTCCTTCTCATGCTGGTAGAAAAGAAGCATGTCCACGAGATAAGAGTGGACCATATCCAGATTCACGATGCGAGGGAAGAGAGTCTCACGGAAGATACGATGAAGAATGTCCAGATACGGAGACAGCTCATAGGTTTTCTTCTTAGTCACTGGGTGAACTTTCACAGTGCAGTAGGGCCAAAGGGCTTGCTTGTGAGTGGACGTAGCATTGCGGTGAGGGCGGAAACCGACTGAAGTCTCAAGCCCACGATCCTCCACATCAAGTAACTCCATGAAGGCCTTCCACTTGACGGAAAGCAACTTGCCATTGGTCATCCAAGTCAGAGTCCTGTCGGCATCCGTTCCAAGATGAACTGTAGCAAAGAATTGAGCCACCAAATCTGCATCGAAATCCTTGTTGAACTGCATGATCCTGAGAATGTTCAGCTGAGTGCACATCTGAAGGGCTTCGCCAAAGTACTCAGGGTCCTTCTCCATAGCATCAATGTCAATGGAGCGAACATCAACAAAGAGATTCTTCTTGGCCTTGATCACATCAAAATAGATGGCAAACTGAAATCGGTTCTAGAACGGGCGGTTGACCAAAGTGGGTTCTTGGTCCACCTCATAGGGATTGCGGCGACGCCTTTCCAAAAACTCCTTGGCAGTCATCTCAGTCACAGTCTTCCCTTTTGGCTTGGTGGCGGATCTCTTCGACTGCTGAGGAGGTGGAGGAACACTTGCGGATGCACCTGCTGGTGGTGGTTGGGTGCTAGAGGAACCACCGGCTGGCTCAGAGGTGCAGTAGCGTTTTGATGTTGCACGCCTAGGGTTGATACGACGAGCTTGATGCTCAAGATGTTCATCACCTGGAGCCAAACACAAGAACACGCAAAACAACCAGAAAGAACGAGCATAAGCCAACAAACACAACAAAAAGGATCAAGGTAAGGCAGGAATATGATGGAATTTGGCAGGCAGCGGTAGTACCGTGACATGCCCGCGGTAGTACCGCCCAAGCGGTAGTACCGCTCCAAAGAGAGCGGTAGTACCGCTCGAGGTCAAGCGGTAGTACCGCTCCAACGAGAGCAGTAGTACTGCTCGAGGCGGAGAAACAGGGGTTTCCTACTACCGTGGTCAGATCCGGCACTACCGGCCTGCCAAATTCAAAAATATTCCTACCAAACTCTAATCCAGATAGTCTAGTTGCCTTCTCCAACCTACTCAAGCCTAGATTTAACCAAAAATCTAGAGATGCAACCACCATTCCCCCTAAGAAGCAAGATCTGAAAACAAGACAAAGGGAGAGAAGGAACGGTGGCAATACCGGCATCCATGGCAAGAGAACGAGGTGGGGATCGACTCCACCGAAGGAAACAGAGAGGGATGCTCCGGAGACGAAGATCCGCCGGAGCCCTCCCGCGGCGTGGCGAGGCTGGAGAGAGAGGAAGAGGAACGAGGGGGCAAAGTGAATGGGTATGGGGGAGAATAAACCTCCCCCTGCCCCGATATAACCCCCTGGTCCCGTCCCTCAGCGGTAGTACCGCGCTGAGGGGCGGTAGTACCGCTTATAAGGGGTAGTACCGCGCCCAGCAGCAGTAGTACCGCCCAGCACGCCACGACAACCAAACAACAAGGCCTAGCTCAAAAAAGAAAACAAAAAGGCAAGAAGAGAGAGCACACCAGCAAACGGCCAAGACACACTTCTTCAAGAGAGGGCGGTGGCCGAGGCCACCTATGTTTGAGTCAAGAGGTATGGCGCCGTGAAGATTTTAACCTTGGGCCCATGACCAAAACTCGTCTTTGAAACACAAGTACCATCAACAATGGCTAAAGTGAAAGACTTGATCAATTTATGCATAATGGGGGGAGGAAGAGTTCATTTAGAGAACAACACTCCCCCTATGTCCATGCCTACACCTAAACTAGACAACAAATTGAGCGTGGTGGGGTGTGCAAGGGTTCAAGCAACATTGCTCGAATCAATGATATTTAGCTCATGCCTTAACTCGCGAAATCTTGCTTCATCCAAGGGGTTCGTGAAAATATCTGCAAGGTTGTCATGAGTGTTGACATAGTTGAGCTTGATCTCTCCTCGCCTAATGTGATCCCGGATGAAGTGATACCGAATCTCAATATGCTTCGTCTTGAAGTGTTGCACCGGGTTGAGAGAGATCTTGATGGCACTTTCATTGTCACACCAAAGAGGCACTTTGTCACAAGTGACACCGTAATCCTTTAAAGTTTGCCTCATCCATAGGAGTTGTGCACAACAACTACCGGATGCTACATACTCCGCCTCGGTGGACGAGAGAGACACACAACTTTGCTTTTTAGAAGACCAACTTACCAAAGAGCAACCAAGGAATTGGCACCCTCCGGAAGTGGACTTCCTATCCACTTTGTCTCCCGCCCAATCGGAATCTGAGTACCCTACAAGCTTGAAGTTTGATCCTCTTGGGTACCATAAGCCAAAGTTTGGGGTATGAGCCAAATATTGAAAGATTCATTTGACCGCCACATAGTGACTTTACTTAGGTGCGGCTTGAAACCGTGCACAAATTCCCACACTCAACATGATATCCGGTCTAGATGCACAAAGGTAAAGCAAGGATCCAATCATGGAGTGATATACCTTTTGATCCACCGCTTTACCATTGGGATCTATGTCAAGTTGCCACTTGGTGGGCATTGGAGTGGAAGCCGGCTTGACATCAATTATCTTGAATCTTTTGAGCATGTCTTGAGTGTATTTGGCTTGATTGATGAAGGTTCCTTCTCTTCTTTGCTTCACTTCAAACCCTAGAAAGAACTTCAACTCTCCCATGGAGGACATCTCGAACTTTGAGGTCATGAGAGCGGCAAATTCCTCATTGAAAGCTTTGTTAGGGGAACCAAAGATGATATCATCAACATATAATTGGCACACAAACAACTCCCCTTTGACCTTCTTAGTAAAAAGAGTGGGGTCGATTAGCCCAACTTCAAAACCACGGTCTTGTAACAACTTGGTAAGGTGGTCATACCACACACGTGGGGCTTGTTTAAGGCCATAGAGTGCCTTATCGAGTTGATACACATGATCGGGAAAGTAAGGATCCTCGGACCCGGGGGGTTGCTTGACATAAACCAATTCATTAATGGGACCATTAAGAAAAGCACTCTTCACATCCATTTGTTGTAACTTAAAGTTATGATGAGAAGCATAAGCAATCAACATGCAAATAGATTCAAGACGAGCAACGGGAGCAAAGGTTTCACCGTAGTCGATACCCTCGACTTGGGAGTAGCCTTGTGCTACCAAATGAGCCTTGTTGCGAATGATAATCCCATGGGCATCTTGCTTATTCTTAAATATCCACTTGGTTCCAATGACATTGTGATTCCCCGTCGGTCTTGGCACCAATTTCCACACTTTGTTGCGCTCGAAGTTGTTGAGTTCTTCATGCATGGCATTGAGCCAATCCGGATCTTCTAGCGCCTCATAGACCTTGTGGGGTTCCACACAAGAGACAAACGCGTGATGCTCACAATAATTTGCTAATTGTCTACGAGTGCTTACCCCCTTTCTTAAGCTTCCAAGCACATTCGTCATGAGATGATCCTTGGCGGAGAGCTTGGAAGCAACCTTGGCAGCACGACGCTCTAATTCCTCCTCGGGGGTGAGACGAGGAGTGGTCACTTGATCATCTTGAGCATTGTCTTGGGCTTGTTCTTGTTCTTGAACTTGCCCGGAGGAGAGAACTTGACCTTGGGCATCACTTGATGTGTCAACACCATCTTGAGCGTGATCTTGCCCTTGGTTATGTTCTTGAGGATGAGGGCCTTCATGTTGTTCTTCGGAAGCGTGTGGGCCTTGGGTTGGTGATGGCTCCACTTGAGTGGAGCTTTGTCCTTCTCCTTCGGCCACAAGGGGTTCCTCAATGGGTAGGATAAAGCCAACACCCATTATTCTTATGGCTTGGGGAGGAATTTCACCACCTACATCAGAAGTGTCACTTTGCTCCACTTGGGAGCCGTTATTCTCATCAAACTCCACGTTACACGTCTCCTCAATAAGTCCCGTGGATTTATTGAGGACACGGTAAGCATGAGAGTTTGTAGCATAACCAACAAATATGCCCTCATAAGCTCTAGCCTCAAATTTAGACAACCTAACACCTTTCTTGAGAATGAAACACTTACACCCGAATACCCGGAAGTACTTGAGGTTGGGCTTGTTACCGGTGAGTATCTCATATGGAGTCTTGTTCAAGCCCTTGCGGAGGTAGAGCCGATTGGATGCATGACACACGGTGTTGATGGCTTCGGCCCAAAAGTTGTACGGAGACTTGAACTCCGCCATCATGGTCCTTGCCGCATCCATCAACGTCCGGTTCTTCCTCTCCGCAACACCGTTTTGTTGAGGGGTGTAAGGTGCGGAATATTGATGCTTGATCCCCTCATCACTAAGAAACTCATCCAAGGTGTAGTTCTTGAACTCAGTGCCATTGTCACTTCTTATTGTCAAGATCTTTGCATTGTGTTGACGTTGTGCTTCATTTGCAAAGTCAATGATGGTTTGTTGGGTCTCGCTCTTCCTCTTGAAGAAATACACCCACGTGTATCTTGAGTAGTCATCAACAATCACCAAGCAATACTTCCTACCTCCAAGACTATCGAAGGATGGAGGCCCAAAGAGATCCATGTGAAGGAGCTCCAAAGGCCTCTTTGAATAAATGATAGTCGTGGGAGGGTGAGCCTTCTCATGTAGCTTTCCTTCGATACAAGCACTGCAAGCACGATCTTTAGCAAAACTAACATTCGTTAGTCCACGGACATGGTCCCCCTTGAGAAGACTTTGCAAAGATCTCATATTGGCATGGGCTAGACGGCTATGCCAAAGCCATCCCACATCAACTTTAGCCATTAGGCATGTCGCGGTCTTAGTGGGTCGCTCCGAAAAGTTAATCACATATAGACCGTTCTCGACATGCCCAACAAAGGCTACTTTAAGAGTCTTGCTCCACAAGAGGGCCACGTTATCGACATCAAAGAAAGTGGCAAAGCCCATGATAGCAAGTTGACGAACGGAAAGTAAATTGTATGCAGGGGACTCAACAAGCATGACCTTCTCGATCGTGAGATCATGAGAGATGACCACCTTGCCAAGTCCCAATACCTTAGAGGATGAGGCGTCACCCCACTCGACATTGGTGGGCATAGATGAAATCTTGTGCACATCCACCACCAAGTCCTTGCTTCCGGTCATATGATTTGTAGCTCCGCTATTGAGCAACCATGATCCCCCACCGGAAGCAAACACCTACAAGAGATTAATGCTTGGTTTTAGGTACCCATTTTGTAATGGGTCCTTTGATGTTAGTAACAAGGGTCTTTGGAACCCAAATAGACCATTCAATTTATTCATGAGGAGAGCCAACGAATTTGGCATAGACATGCCCATCACTAGCACGACATAACACATATGAAGGATTAAAGTCGCCGGCTTTGATGCGAGGAGTGGCATTGCCCTTTTTGACAATGCCACCCTTCTCATTGTTCTTCTTCTTCTCCTCGGAGGCACTCTCTCCCTCCTTCACAAAGGTTTGCATGAGAGGAGGAGGTCGTTTGGTCTTGTCATTCTTCTTCTTGTTCTTGGAGTCGGGCACGTACCCAACCCCTTCCTTGGCCACAACTCCCTTTTGGTTGATCAAGAGGTCGTTGAGGTTCTTCTTGCCTTGTATGCAAGTCGCAAGACCTCTCTCAAGTTGCCCCTTTAGTTTAGCGTTCTCCTCAACGAGATGCACATGCTCACAACACGGGTTAGTAGCATTTGCATTATCAATTAACATCATACGAGGAAAAGTGGCTTTTTCCTTGGTTAGCTTTACTTGAAGTTGATCGTGAGACTCTTTGAGGCTAGCATGAGCACCCTTCAAGACCTTGTGAGCCTTGTCAAGTAGATCAAACTCCTCTTTGAGTCTAGCAAGATCAACCTCAAGTTCGACCTTCTCGGAGTTTAGCACATGAGAAACAATGAGGACATGATCATAATCTTTCTTTAACTTAGCATGATCAATGTTGTGTGACTCCTCAAGAGCCAAACGAAGACCACACTCTTCCTCAAGAGCATTGGAAAGATCCGAAATCTCATTGGCATAGTCACGACTATGCTCTTCCATCTTAGTGATGGTGTGTTCGTGAGCCTCGATCATGTCATTGGCTTCACCAAGTTGTTCCAAGAGAGCAACAAAGTGCTTCTTGGATTTTCCCTTAAGTTTGCCCATAAAGGCCTCAAACTCATTAGTATCCACATTCGCTCCCTCAAGTTCATTAATTCTATCCGTCGGAGAAGGATGATTAATGATGGTAGTTTTGATGTTGGGGGTTACCTTGTTGGTGGCTTTAGCCATGATGCATTTGGCGGTGATGCTCTCATTGGGTGAGTCGAAGAGGGACACCCGTGGAGTCGTCGCAATGGCAATGGAGGCCATGGCAACCGACTCATCACCTTCATCATTGTTGTCATCCTCATTGTACTCTTTTTGTACCACCAATGCCTTGGGAGGAGTCTTCTTGGTGAAGTTGCTCTTGTTGGGGAACGACTTGGCCTTGTCCTTTCGGATGAGCTTGCCACCATTGTCTTCCCTCTTCTCATATGGGCACTCCGCAACAAAATGACTCACGTTGCCACAATTGTAGCAAGTCCTTACATGTTGCTTGCTCTTCGTGCCACTTGAGTTGTTCTTGTTAAAGTTTGGCCTCGAGTTTTTCTTGCTCCAAAATTGCCTTGAAGCGAGTGCCATGTGTTCATGATAAGCATACTTCATATCCTCGGGGTTGCTCTCCTCTTCTTCCTCTTCTTCTTCTTCTTCAACTGAGAGCTTGGCCTTCAATGCAAGGTTGGGCTTCTTTGCCCTTTGAGAACGAAGCACCGCATTGTCGGCGGTCTTGTCCAAAATGTTCATGGCCACAAACTCATCCAACACTTCGCTTGAGGTCAAAGTGTGGAAGTCCGGTCTTTGACGAATGACGGAGGACATGGCCTTGTGGTAGGGCATCATTGCCTTGAGGAATTTGCGCTTGATCCAATTTTCATCCGTGTCCTTGCTCCCGTGATCTCGGAGTGAGACCGCGAGTTTAGTTACCCTCTGATAAAGCTCACGAGGTTCTTCATCTTCTTTCATTGCAAACTCATCGGCCTCATCTTGCACCACTTCATAATTGGAGCGTTGAATGCTTGCGCTTCCCCGGTAGAGGGAGACAACACAAATCCATGCGTCTTTGGCCAAAGTGAAGGGCCGAAGATGAGGTAGGTCTTCGGGTGGGATTGCATCTTGAATGATGAAGAGAGCATTCTCATTGAATTGATTATCCGCGGCTTCTCGAGGAGTGAAGTTGCTTGAATCATGCGGATAGAAACCTTCTTCAATGATTCTCCAAAGGTTAGTGTTCACATGATTTAAATGACGTTTAAAGCGGTAAACCCAAGAATCAAATTCCTCATTTTTCACAATCTTAGGGGGAGGACCGACATGATTCAAATGAGTAGAAGGAACCGGTCCACCATAAACAAGTGGTGGTTCCACATGAGCAAAGATTCCGGTGCCATTTTTACCACTAGAAGAAGGAGCCTTTTCACTACTAGCTTCCCCCTTGTCGGGGATAGCATCCGTCACCTTGTCGGTGGGGTCACCCACTTTCAACGATGCGGTGGATAGTTTAAGCCCCTCAAGAAATTTAGTAAACATGCTTTCAACCTCGGTCGTCATGGAGGTTTTCAATGTCTCCAAGGCCACATTGAACTCCTCACGAGAGACCGAGGTTCCCCCATCGCCCGTAGACGAGGTCGGATTCACACCGGAGTGTTCCTCCACACCGTCTACGGTATCAACCATACTCTTTGTACGGTAAAGTCCTTAATAAAAAGACGAGGCTCTGATACCAATTGAATGGATCGATATGGTTGACTAGGGGGGGGGTGAATAGGCAACTACCAATTTCTAACTTTTCTTTACCAAATTAAACTTTGCATCAAAGTAGGTTGTCTAGATGTCCAACTAGGTGAGCAACCTATATGATGCAATAACAACAAGCATAGAAGCAAGCAAGAGAAGTAACACTAAAGAGCTTGCACAAGTAAAGGTAAGAGATAACCAAGAGTGGATCCGGTGAAGACGAGGATGTGTTACCGAAGTTCCTTCCTTTTGAGGGGAAGTACGTCTCCGTTAGAGTGGCGTGGAGGCACAATGCTCCCCAAGAAGCCACTAGGGCCACCGTATTCTCCTCACGCCCTCACACAATGCAAGATGCCGTGATTCCACTATTGGTGCCCTTGAAGGCGGCAACCGAACCTTTACAAACAAGGTTGGGGCAATCTCCACAACTTAATCGGAGGCTCCCAACAAAACCACGAAGCTTCACCACAATGGACTATGGCTTCGTGGTGACCTCAACCGTCTAGGGTGCTCAAACACCCAAGAGTAACAAGATCCGCTAGGGATGAGTGGGGGAATCGAAAATCCCTTGGTGGAAGTGTAGATCGGGGCCTTCTCAACCACTCCCGAGCAAATCAACAAGTTTGATTGGCTAGAGTGATAGATCGGGCGAAAATGGAGCTTGGAGCATTTAATGGAGCTTGAGGGGGAAGAGGTGGGTCAAAGGAGAAGAAGGGGACCCCCTTTTATAGTGGGGGCAACAATCCAACTGTTTCCCCACCAACCAGCCCTGCACAGGGTGGTAGTACCGCTAAAGGGGGCGGTACTACCGCTGAGCCAGCGGTACTGCCGCTCCAGCGAGCGGTACTGCCGCACAGAGAAGAGCAGCAGGGATCTGGACCCAGCGCGGTACTACCGCAGTGGTAAGGGCAGTACTACCGCCTCTACTACCGCAAAACCCGACACGAGAAAAAGAGCCCTCGAGTCGAGGCAGTAGGAGCCAGATAGCCCAGCAGTAGTACAACAGCGGGGTCACGGGCGGTACTACCGCTGCGGAGCAGTACTGCCGCTTGTGACCCTTCGGCGGTACTACCGCTGGTAGTGCGGTACTATCGCTGGGACACAGAAGAGAGAGAGAAGATCTCTCCATCGAGGCTGAGGACGAGGCGGTGGTGCCAGGCAGGCCAGCGGTAGTACTGTTGTGGAGTCACGGGCGGTACTACCGCTTTGGAGCGGTACTACCGCTTGTGACTCCTCAACGGTACTACCGCTGGGTTGCGCGGTACTACCGCTGGAACCCAGACATGACACAGAAAAGAGAAGAGATCTCTCCAAAGAAGTGGAAGAGCTCGGAGGGTGAGAAGCTGACGTGTACGTGTTGATTCCACCCATGCAATACCCTAGCGGACCCCCTCTTGATAGTACGGTGCCCTCTACGCAACTAGTCCACCAAAAGAGAAACGAAAGAGCTACACCGTTAACAACATATACTCATTAAAAATTCTATTGTGCTCCCACTCACTTCTTTGGAAATACAAGTTTCTCATAAACTTTGTATAAACCCAAAATCTTTGATCATCTCATCAAAGCGTACATTCCAACTCCGAGATGCTTACTCCAGTCCTTAGAAGGATTCCTGGAGCTTTGCATACTTGTCAGCATCTTTCAGGATTGACAAAACCTTCTGGTTGTATCACATACAACCTTTCCTCAAGAAAAACATCGAGGAAATAATGTTTTGACATCCTATCTGCAAGATTTCATAAATAATGCAGTAACTGCTAACATAATTCCAACAGACTCTTAGCATCGCTACGAGTGAGAAAGTCTCATCGTAGTCAACGCCTTGAACTTGTCGGGAAACATCTTAACGACAGGTCGAGCTTTCTTAATGGTGACACTTACCATCATTGTTTGTCTTCCTTTTAAAATCCATATGCACCTAACAGCCTTACGACCATCAAGTAGTTCTTTCAAAGTCTATACTTTGTTTTATACATGGATCCTCTCACGGATTTTATGGCCTTGAGCCATTCGTCGGAATTCGGGCCCACCATCGCTTCTCCATAGCTCGTAGGTTCATTGTTGTCTAGCAACATGACTTCCAAGACAGGATTACGTACCTCTCTGAAGTAGTACGCATCTTTGTCGACCTATGAGGTTTGGTAGTGACTTGATCCAAAGTTTCATGATCACTATCATAAGCTTCCACTTCAATTGGTGTAGGTGCCACGGGAACAACTTCCTGTGCCCTGCTACACACTAGTTGAAGTGACGGTTCAATAACCTCATCAAGTCTCCACCATCCTCCCACTCAATTCTTTCGAGAGAAACTTTTCCTCGAGAAAGGACCCGTTTCTAGAAACAATCACTTTTGCTTCCGGATCTGAAATAGGAGGCATACCCAACTATTTTTGGGTATTCTATGAAGATGCATTTATCCGCTTTGGGCTCGAGCTTATCAGCCTGAAACTTTTTCATATAAGCATCGCAGCCCCAAACTTTTAAGAAACGATAGCTTAGGTTTCTCTAAACCATAGTTCATACGGTGTTGTCTCAACGGAATTGTGTGGTGCCCTATTTAAAGTGAGTGCTGTTGTCTCTAATGCCTAATCCATAAACGATAGTGGTAATTCGATAAGAGACATCATGGTATGCACCATATCCAATAGGGTGCAGTTATGATGTTCAGACACACCATCACACTGGTGGTCCAGGCAGTATTAGTTGTGAAACAATTTCCACAATGTCTTAATTGTGTGCCAAAATCGTAACTCAGATATTCATCTCTATGATCATATAATAGACATTTTATCATCTTGTCACGACGATCTTCAACTTCACTCTGAAATTACTTAAACCTTTCACTAATTCAGACTTGTGTTTCATCAAGTAAATATACTCAACATCTACTCAAATCATCTATGAAGTAAGAACATAACGATATCCACTGCGTGCCTCAGCACTCATTGGACTGCACACATCAAAATGTATTACTTCCAACAAGTTGCTTTCTTGTTCCATCTTACTGAAAACGAGGCCTTTCAGTCATCTTGCCCATGTGGTATGATTTGCATGTCTCAAGTGATTCAAAATCAAGTGAGTCCAAACGATCCATCTGCATGGAGTTTCTTCATGCAAATCTATCAATAGACATGGTTCGCATGTCTCAATCTTTTCAAAACGAGTGAGTCCAAAGATCCATCAACATGGAGCTTCTTCATGCGTTTTATACCAATATGACTCAAATGGCAGTGCCACAAGTATGTGGTACTATCATTACTATCTTATATCTTTTGGCATGAACATGTGTATCACTACGATTGAGATTCAATGAACCATTCATTTTAGGTGCAAGACCATTGAAGGTATTATTCAAATAAACAGAGTAACCATTATTCTCTTTAAATGAATAACCATATTGCGATAAACATAATCCAATCATGTCTATGCTCAGCGCAAACACCAAATAATAGTTATTTAGGTTTAACACCAATCTCGATGGTAGAGGGAGCATGCGATGCTTGATCATATCAACCTTGGAAACACTTCCAACACATATCGTCATCTCACCTTCAGCTAGTCTCCGTTTATTCTGTAGCCTTTTATTTCGAGTTACTAACACTTAGCAACCGAACCGGTATCTAATACCCTGCTGCTACTAGGAGTACTAGTAAAGTACACATTTAATATATGTCCAATACATACTTCTGTCAACCTTGCCAGCCTTCTCATCTACCAAGTATCTAGGGTGGTTCTGCTTTAGTGACCATTCCCCTCATTACAGAAGCACTTAGTCTCAGGTTTGGTTCAACCTTGGGTTTCTTCACTAGAGCAACAACTAATTTGCCGTCTCATGAAGCATCCCTTCCTTGCCCTTGCCCTTCTTGAAACTAGTGGTTTTACTAACCATCAACAATTGATGCTCCTATTTGATTTCTACTTTCGCGGTGTCGCGAATAGCTCAAGGATCATCATATTGTTGGAAATATGCCCTAGAGGCAATAATAAATTGATTATTATTATATTTCCTTGTTCATGATAATCGTTTATTATCCATGCTATAATTGTATTGATAGGAAACTCAGATACATGTGTGGATACAGAGACAACACCATGTCCCTAGTAAGCCTCTAGTTGACTAGCTCGTTGATCAATAGATGGTTACGGTTTCCTGACCATGGACATTGGATGTCATTGATAACGGGATCACATCATTAGGAGAATGATGTGATGGACAAGACCCAATCCTAAGCCTAGCACAAGATCATGTAGTTCGTATGCTAAAGCTTTTCTAATGTCAAGTATCATTTCCTTAGACCATGAGATTGTGCAACTCCCGGATACCGCATGAGTGCTTTGGGTGTGCCAAACGTCACAACATAACTGGGTGGCTATAAAGGTACATTACAGGTATCTCCAAAAGTGTCTGTTGGGTTGGCACGAATCGAGACTGGGATTTGTCACTCCGTGTGACGGAGAGGTATCTCTGGGCCCACTCGGTAGGACATCATCATAATGTGCACAATGTGATCAAGGAGTTGATCACGGGATGATGTGTTACGGAACGAGTAAAAGAGACTTGCCGGTAACGAGATTGAACAAGGTATCGGGATACCGACGATCGAATCTCGGGCAAGTGTCTCACCGATAGACAAAGGGAATTGTATACGGGATTGATTAAGTCCTTGACATCGTGGTTCATCCGATGAGATCATCGTGGAACATGTGGGAGCCAACATGGGTATCCAGATCCCGCTGTTGGTTATTGACCGGAGAGTCATCTCGGTCATGTCTGCATGTCTCCCGAACCCGTAGGGTCTACACACTTAAGGTTCGATGACGCTAGGGTTATAAAGGAAGTTTGTATGTGGTTACCGAATGTTGTTCAGAGTCCCGGATGAGATCCCGGACGTCACGAGGAGTTCCGGAATGGTCCGGAGGTAAAGATTTATATATAGGAAATCCTGTTTCGGCCATCGGGACAAGTTTCGGGGTCATCGGTATTGTACCGGGACCACCGGAAGGGTCCCGGGGTCCACCGGGTGGGGCCACCTATCCCGGAGGGCCCCATGGGCTGAAGTGGGAAGGGATCCAGCCCAAAGTGGGCTGGGGCGCCACTTCCCCCTAGGGCCCATGCGCCTAGGGTGGGGGAAACCCTAAAGGAAGAGTCCTAGAAGGGGAAGGCACCTCCTAGGTGCCTTGGGGGGGAGGGAATCCTCCCTTGGCCGCCACCCCAAGACCCATCTAGGGCTGCCGCCCCTCTAGGGGTGGGAACCCTAGAGGGGGCGCACCCTCCTCCCTCTCCCCTATATATAGTGAGGCCTAGGGGCTGCCCATAACACGCGATCTGATGTCTTGGCCTTTGGTGCAGCCCTTCCTCTCTCCCAAGTCCTTCTCCTCTCCCGCGGTGCTTGGCGAAGCCCTGCAGGATTGCCACGCTCCTCCACCACCACCACGCCGTTGTGCTGCTGCTGGATGGAGTCTTCCTCAACCTCTCCCTCTCTCCTTGCTGGATCAAGGCGTGGGAGACATCGTCGGGCTGTACGTGTGTTGAACGCGGAGGTGCCGTCCGTTCGGCACTAGGATCTCCGGTGATTTGGATCACGACGAGTACGACTCCTTCAACCCCGTTCACTTGAACGCTTCCGCTTAGCGATCTACAAGGGTATGTAGATGCACTCTCCTTCCCCTCGTTGCTGGTTTCTCCATAGATAGATCTTGGTGACACGTAGGAAAATTTTGAATTTATGCTACGTTCCCCAACAGTGGTATCAGAGCTAGGTCTATGCGTAGTTTCTATGCACGAGTAGAACACAAAGTAGTTGTGGGCGTTGATTTTGTTCAATATGCTTGCCGTTACTAGTCTTATCTTGATTCGGCGGCATCGTGGGATGAAGCGGCCCGGACCAACCTTACACGTACGCTTACGTGAGACCGGTTCCACCGACTGACATGCACTAGTTGCATTAGGTGGCTGGCGGGTGTCTGTCTCTCCCACTTTAGTCGGATCGGATTCGATGAAAAGGGTCCTTATGAAGGGTAAATAGCAATTGGCATATCACGTTGTGGTCTTTGCGTAGGTAAGAAACGTTCTTGCTAGAAACCCATAGCAGCCACGTAAAACATGCAAACAACAATTAGAGGACGTCTAACTTGTTTTTGAAGGGTATGCTATGTGATGTGATATGGCCAAAATGATGTGATGAATGATATATGTGATGTATGAGATTGATCATGTTCTTGTAATAGGAATCACGACTTGCATGTCGATGAGTATGACAACCGGCAGGAGCCATAGGAGTTGTCTTAATTTATTTATGACCTGCGTGTCAACATAAACGTCATGTAATTACTTTACTTTATTGCTAACCGTTAGCTGTAGTAGTAGAAGTAATAGATGACGTGACAACTTCATGGAGACACGATGATGGAGATCATGATGATGGAGATCATGGTGTCATGCCGGTGACAAGATGATCATGGAGCCCCAAGATGGAGATCAAAGGAGCTATATGATATTGGCCATATCATGTCACTATTATTTGATTGCATGTGATGTTTATCATGTTTATACATCTTGTTTACTTAGAACGACGGTAGTAAATAAGATGATCCCTCATTAAAAATTTCAAGAAAGTGTTCCCCCTAACTGTGCACCGTTGCGACAGTTCGTTGTTTCAATGCACCACGTGATGATCGGGTGTTTGATTCAAACGTTCACATACAACGGGTGTAAGACAGATTTACACATGCAAACACTTAGGTTGACTTGACGAGCCTAGCATGTGTATAGACATGGCCTCGGAACACAGAAGACCGAAAGGTCGAGCATGAGTCGTATGGTAGATACGATCAACATGAAGATGTTCACCGATGTTGACTAGTCCGTCTCACGTGATGATCGGACATGGCCTAGTTGACTCGGATCATGTAATCACTTAGATGACTAGAGGGATGGCTATCTGAGTGGGAGTTCATAAGATGAACTTAATTATCCTGAACATAGTCAAAAGGATTTTGCAAATTATGTCGTAGCTCGCGCTTCAGTTCTACGTTTTAGATATGTTCCTAGAGAAAATTTTAGTTGAAAATTGATAGTAGCAATTATGCGGACTAGGTCCGTGAACTGAGGATTGTCCTCATTGCTTCATAGAAGGCTTATGTCCTTAATGCACCGCTCAGTGTGCTGAACCTCGAATGTCGTCTGTGGATGTTGCGAACATCTGACATACACATTTTGATAACTACGTGATAGTTCAGTTAAACGGTTTAGAATTGAGGCACCGAAGACGGTTTTGAAACGTTGCGAAACATATGAGATGTTTCGAGGGCTGAAATTGGGATTTCAGGCTCGTGCCCACGTTAAGAGGTATAAGACCTCCGACGATTTTCTTAGCCTGCAAACTAAGGGAGAAAAGCTCAATTGTTGAACTTGTGCTCAGATTGTCTGAGTGCAACAATCACTTGAATCGAGTGGGAGTTGATCTTCCAGATGAGATAGTGATGTTTCTCCAAAGTCATTTCCACCAAGCTGCTAGAGCTTCATGATGAACTATAATGTATCGGGGACATATATGATGATCCTTGAGATATTCGCGATGTTTGACACCACAAAAGTAGAAATCAAGAAGGAGCATCAATTGTTGATGGTTGGTGAAACCACTAGTTTCAAGAAGGGCAAGGGCAAAAAGGGATGCTTCATGAAACGGCAAATCAGCTGCTGCTCTAGTGAAGAAACCCAAGGTTGAGCCCAAACCCGAGACTAAGTGCTTCTGTAATAAGGGGAACAGCCACTGGAGCAGAATTACCCTAGATACTTGGCAGATGAGAAGGCTGGCAAGGTCGATAGAAGTATATTGGATATACATTGTGTTAATGTGTACTTTACTGGTACTCCTAGTAGCACCAGGGTATTAGATACCGGTTCGGTTGCTAAGTGTTAGTAACTCGAAATAAAAGCTACAGAATAAACGGAGACTAGCTAAAGGTGAGCTGACGATATGTGTTAGAAGTGTTTCCAATGTTGATATGATCAAGCATCGCACGCTCCCTCTACCATCGAGATTGGTGTTAAACCTAAATAATTGTTATTTGGTGTTTGCGTTGAGCATAGACGTGATTGGATTATGTCTATCGCAATGCGGTTATTCATTTAAGGAGAATAATGGTTACTCTGTTTATTTGAATAATACCTTCAATGGTCTTGCACCTAAAATGAATGGTTTATTGAATCTCGATCGTAGTGATACACATGTTCATGCCAAAAGATAGTAATGATAGTACCACCTACTTGTGGCACTGCCACTTAAGTCATATTGGTATAAAACGCATGAAGAAACTCCATGTTGATGGATCTTTCGACTCACTCATTTTTGAAAAGTTTGAGACATGCGAACCATGTCTATTGGTGTATATGCATAAAGAAACTCCATGCAAATGGACCATTTGGACTCACTTGATTTTGAATCACTTGAGACATGCAAATCATACCACATGGGCAAGATGACTGAAAGCCTCGTTTTCAGTAAAATGGAACTAGAGAGCAACTTGCTGGAAGTAATACATTTTGATGTGTGCAGTCCAATGAGTGCTGAGGCATGTAGTGGATATCGTTATGTTCTTACTTCACAGATGATTTGAGTAGATGTTGAGTATATTTACTTGATGAATCACGAGTCTGAATTATTGAAAGGTTCAAGTAATTTCAGGGTGAAGTTGAAAGATCGTCGTGACAAGAGGATAAAATATTTATGATATGATCATAGAGATGAATATATGAATTACGAGTTTGGCACAAAATTAAGACATTGTGGAAATTGTTTCACAACTAATACAGCCTGGAACACCATAGTGTGATGGTGTGTCCGAACATCATAACTGCACCCTATTGGATATGATGCATACCATGATGTCTCTTATCGAATTACCACAATAGTTTATGGGTTAGGCATTAGAGACAACCACATTCACTTTAAATAGGGCACCCCGTAATTCCGATGAGATGACACCATATGAACTATGGTTTAGAGAAACCTAAGCTGTCATTTCTTAAAGGTTTGGGGCTGCGACGCTTATGTGGAAAAGTTTCAGGCTGATAAGCTCAAACCCAAAGCGGATAAATGCATCTTCATAGGACACCCAAAACAGTTGGATATACCTCCTGTCTTAGATCCGAAAGCAATAAGGGATTGTTTCTGGAATCGGGTTCTTTCTCGAGGAAAAGTTTCTCTCGAAAGAATTGAGTGGAAGGATGGTGGAGACTTGATGAGGTTATTGAACCGTCTCTTCAACTAGTGTGTGGCAGGGCACAGGAAGTTGTTCCTGTGGCACCTACACCAATTGAAGTGGAAGCTTATGATAGTGATCATGAAACTTCAGATCAAGTCACCACCAAACCTCGTGGGAGGACAAGGATGCGTACTACTTCAGAGTGGTACGTAATCCTGTCTTGGAAGTCATGTTGCTAGACAACAATGAACCTACGAGCTATGGAGAAGCGATGGTGGGCCCGGATTCCGATAAATGGCTCGAGGCCATAAAATCCGAGATAGGATCCATGTATGAAAACAAAGTGTAGACTTTGGAAGAACTACTTGATGGTCGTAAGGCTGTTAGGTACATATGGATTTTAAAAGGAAGACGGACAATGATGATGGGTATCACCATTAAGAAAGCTCGACTTGTCGTTAAGATGTTTTCCAACAAGTTCAAGGAGTTGACTGCGATGAGACTTTCTCACTCGTAGCGATGCTAAGAGTCTGTTGGAATTATATTAGCGATTACTGCATTATTTATGAAATCTTGCAGATAGGATGTCAAAACATTGTTTCCTCGACGATTTTCTTGAGGAAAGGTTGTATGTGATACAACCGTAAAGGTTTTGTCAATCCTGAAAGATGCTAATAAGTATGCAAAGCTCCAGCAATCCTTCTAGGGACTGGAGTAAGCATCTCGGAGTTGGAATGTATGCTTTGATGATGATCAAAGATTTTGGGTGTATACAAAGTTTATGAGAAACTTGTATTTCCAAAGAAGTGAGTGGGAGCACTATAGAATTTCTGATAAGTATATGTTGTTGACATATTGTGGATCAGAAATGACGTAGAATTTCTGGAAAGCATATAGGGTTATTTGAAAAGTGTTTTTCAATGGAAAACCTGGATTAGGCTACTTGAGTATTGAGCATTAAGATCTATAAGGATAGATCAAAACGCTTAATAGTACTTTCAAATGAGCACATACCTTGACATGATCTTGAAGGTGTTCAAGATAGACCAGTCAAAGAAGGAGTTCTTGCCTGAGTTGTAAGGTATGAAGTTGAGACTTAAAGCTCGACCACGGCAGAAGAAAGAGAAAGGACGAAGGTCGTCCCCTATTCTTTTATCATAGGCTCTCTACAGTATGCTATGCTGTGTACCGCACCTGAAGTGTGCCTTGCCATGAGTCAGTCAAGGGGTACAAGAGTGATCCAAGAATGGATCACAGGACAGCGGTCAAAGTTATCTTTAGTAACTAGTGGACTAAGGAATTTTCTCGATTATGGAGGTGGTAAAAGAGTTCGTCGTAAAGGGTTACGTCGATGCAAGCTTAACACCTATCCGGATAGCTCTGAGTAGAGATACCGGATACGTATAATGGAGCAACAATTTAGAATAGCTCCAAGTAGAACAGTTATTTGGAATAGCTCCAAATAGAACGTGGTAGCTACATCTAGGAGATGACATAGAGATTTGTAAAGCACACACGGATCTGAAAGGTTCAGACCCGTTGACTAAAACCTCTCTCACAAACAACATGATCAAACCCAGAACTCTTTGAGTGTTAATCACATAGTGATGTGAACTAGATTATTGACTCTAGTAAACTCTTTGGATGTTGGTCACATGGCGATGTGACCTGTGAGTGTTAATCACATGGCGATGTGAACTAGATTATTGACTCTAGTGCAAGTGGGAGACTGTTGGAAATATGCCCTAGAGGCAATAATAAATTGATTATTATTATATTTCCTTGTTCATGATAATCGTTTATTATCCATGCTATAATTGTATTGATAGGAAACTCAGATACATGTGTGGATACATAGACAACACCATGTCCCTAGTAAGCCTCTAGTTGACTAGCTCGTTGATCAATAGATGGTTACGGTTTCCTGACCATGGACATTGGATGTCATTGATAACGGGATCACATCATTAGGAGAATGATGTGATGGACAATACCCAATCCTAAGCCTAGCACAAGATCATGTAGTTCGTATGCTAACCAATGTCAAGTATCATTTCCTTAGACCATGAGATTGTGCAACTCCCGGATACCGTAGGAGTGCTTTGGGTGTGCCAAACGTCACAACGTAACTGGGTGGCTATAAAGGTACATTACAGGTATCTCCGAAAGTGTCTGTTGGGTTGGCATGAATCGAGACTGGGATTTGTCACTCCGTGTGACGGAGAGGTATCTCTGGGCCCACTCGGTAGGACATCATCATAATGTGCACAATGTGATCAAGGAGTTGATCACGGGATGATGTGTTACGGAACGAGTAAAAGAGACTTGCCGGTAACGAGATTGAACAAGGTATCAGGATACCGACGATCGAATCTCGGGCAAGTGTCGTACCGATAGACAAAGGGAATTGTATACGGGATTGATTAAGTCCTTGACATCGTGGTTCATCCGATGAGATCATCGTGGAACATGTGGGAGCCAACATGGGTAGTATCCAGATCCCGCTGTTGGTTATTGACCGGAGAGTCATCTCGGTCATGTCTGCATGTCTCCCGAACCCGTAGGGTCTACACACTTAAGGTTCGATGGACGCTAGGGTATAAAGGAAGTTGTATGTGGTTAACCGATGTTGTTCAGAGTCCCGGATGAGATCCCGGACGTCACGAGGAGTTCCGGAATGGTCCGGAGGTAAAGATTTATATATAGGAAATCCTGTTTCGGCCATCAGGACAAGTTTCGGGGTCATCGGTATTGTACCGGGACCACCGGAAGGGTCCCGGGGGTTCACCGGGTGGGGCCACCTATCCCGGAGGGCCCCATGGGCTGAAGTGGGAAGGGATCCAGCCCAAAATGGGCTGGGGCGCCACTTCCCCCTAGGGCCCATGCGCCTAGGGTGGGGGAAACCCTAAAGGAAGAGTCCTAGGAGGGGAAGGCACCTCCTAGGTGCCTTGGGGGGGAGGGAATCCTCCCTTGGCCGCCACCCCAAGACCCATCTAGGGCTGCCGCCCCTCTAGGGGTGGGAACCCTAGAGGGGGTGCACCCTCCTCCCTCTCCCCTATATATAGTGAGGCCTAGGGGCTGCCCATAACACGCGATCTGATGTCTTGGCCTTTGGTGCAGCCCTTCCTCTCTCCCAAGTCCTTCTCCTCTCCCGCGGTGCTTGGCGAAGCCCTGCAGGATTGCCACGCTCCTCCACCACCACCACGCCGTTGTGCTGCTGCTGGATGGAGTCTTCCTCAACCTCTCCCTCTCTCCTTGCTGGATCAAGGCGTGGGAGACATCGTCGGGCTGTACGTGTGTTGAACACGGAGGTGCCGTCCGTTCGGCACTAGGATCTCCGGTGATTTGGATCACGACGTGTACGACTCCTTCAACCCCGTTCACTTGAACGCTTCCGCTTAGCGATCTACAAGGGTATGTAGATGCACTCTCCTTCCCCTCGTTGCTGGTTTCTCCATAGATAGATCTTGGTGACACGTAGGAAAATTTTGAATTTATGCTACGTTCCCCAACACATATCTATCCCTGATATGTTATAGTTCATCACGAAGCTCTAGTAGCTTAGTGGCAGTGACTTTGGAGAACCATCACTATCTTGTCTGGAAGATCAACTCCCACTCGATTCAAGCGATTGTAGTACTCATACAATCTGACCACATACTCAACGATTGAGCTTTTCTCCTTAGTTTGCAGGCTTAGGAAACTTGTCAGAGGTCTCATACCTCTTGACGTGTGCACTAGCCTGAAATCCCAATTTCAGTCCTTGGAACATCTCATATGTTCTGCGATGTTTCAAAAAAACGTCTTTGGTGCCTCAATTCTAAACCATTTAGCATTACGCACTGAACTATCATGTAGTCATCAAAACGTGTATGTCAGATGTTCGCAACATCCACAACCGATGCTCGAGGTTCAGCTCACTGAGCGGTGCATTAATGACATAATCCTTCTGCGCAGCAATGAGGACAATCCTCAGTTTACGGACCCAGTCCACATAATTTCTACTAACAACTTTCAACTAAATTTTCTCTAGAAACATATCTAAACAGTAGAACTAAAGCGTAAGCTACGACATAATTTGCAAAGACCTTTTGACTATGTTCATGATAATTAAGTTCATCTAATCAAATTATTTAATGAACTCCCACTTATATAGACATCCCTCTAGTCATCTAAGTGATACATGATCCGAGTCAACTAGGTCGTGTCCGATCATCACGTGAGACGGACTAGTCTTCATCGG
>NC_053022.1:78290963-78431614 GCF_003073215.2 Triticum urartu | reverse complement strand
GTTCCCCCCACCCCCCCCCCCCCCGCAATGCTTTATCCCAGAGGCAGCATCGACCGGCTTCAGTTAGCAGCAGTAGCGAAGGAATCGCTCGATCGGGTTCAGTTAACATCCATCGATCGATCGCTCGGGTTCAATAACGCGTAGCCTACAGTGCAATCACTCGGGTTCAGTTAGAGCCCGGCGCCTCGCTCGGGTTCAGTTAGAGCCAACGCCTCGCACACACGCGCGTACGTGTACGAGAGAAACGTGCATCGCTCGGCCCCCGACCTCCCACCGTAACCGGGAACTCCCCGAAATCCCCCCCCTCGCTTCTACCATGGTTTTTTCCATCATGGACGGCCCAACGAATGTCATGCAGCTGCGTCTCCGGCCCGCCCAGGACAAAAAGCCCATTTTCTGTCATGATTTTTTGTCATAGAAGTAGGATCCCACCACATCTATGATGATACCAGGTTTTGTCACAATTATCGTCATAGAAGTGTCATATGTATGACAGAAAAAAATTTCATTCGGCCCAAAATGTCACGGATGTGTCTTTTTTTGTAGTGCAGGCCTTAGTTTCTTTTTAAATACCCACTTACAGCCAACCGGCTTACAACCATATGGTCTCTCAGATAATTCCCATGTTCCATTTGAAAGAATCGAGTCCATCTCATTTTGGATAGCTTCTTTCCAGTCATCCGCATTAGGAGATGCAAATGCCTCTGCAATGGTCGTAGGAGTATTGTCCACAAGGTATACAATGAAATCACCACCAAAGAATTTTTCAATCCTCCGTCTCTTACTCCCTTTAGGAGCTTCATTGTCATCCTTCTCAAGGACTATGTCATGTGGTTGTTCATGTGGCTCTTCAGAATAATCACTTGATGTACTAGGTTCAGAAATTATCTCAGAAAATATTCTAGCAGTGCTATGCATATCTTCCATAGGAAACATATTCTCAAAAAATGTTGCATCATGAGACTCCATAATAGTATCAACATGCATATCAGGTACCTCAGATTTAACCACTAAAATCTATAGCCAACGCTACGCTGAGCATAGCCTAGAAAGATACAATGTACTGTCTTTGGTCTCAGTTTGCATTTCTTCGGTATTGGAACATTGACCTTAGCCAAACATCTCCAAGTGCGCAAATACGAAAGTGATGGTTTTCTCCCAACCCACTCCTCATAAGGGGTCTTTTCTTTATTCTTGTTTGGAATTCTATTCAGGACATGACACGAAGTCAACAAAGCCTCCCCCCACCATGCCTTAGATAAACCAGCAGTGTCCAACATGGCATTCACCAAATCAATCAGCGTGCGGTTTTTCCTCTCAGCAACCCCATTTTATTGGGGCGAGTAAGGAGGCGTCCTCTCGTGAATAATACCATGTTCCTCACAGAATTCATCAAATATTTTGGGAAAAATACTCCCCATCACGATCCGACCTAAGACGTTTGATCTTTCTCTCTAATTGATTTTCAACTTCAGCCTTATAGATTTTGAAGTAGCTTCATCTTTAGTTTGCAACAAATAAACATAGAAAAACCTAGTGGCATCATCAATCAACGTCATGAAATATCTTTTTCCACCTTTTGTCAACACACCATTCATCTCGCATAGATCAGAATGTATGAGTTCTAGAGGTGCCAAGTTTCTCTCCTCGACTGCCTTGTGAGGCTTCCGAGATTTCTTAGATTGCACACAATTAGGGCACTTAGAACCTTTGGCAATGGTGAAATTCGGAATTAAGCTCAAACTGCATAACCGAGACAGTAGACCAAAATTAACATGACATAAACGAGAGTGCCAAACATCAGCCTCTGAATCAACATTGCCATAAATATGGTTTACTGACTTATTGCAAAATTCAGAAAGTGAAAAGTGGAACATGCCTCCGCACTCATAGCCTTTAGCAATAAATTGTCCAAATCTCGACATAACTACTTTATTGGACTCAAACACTACTTTAAACCCATCTCTGCAAAGAAGGGAGCCGCTAACAAGTTTCTTGTTCATAGTAGAGACATGTTGCACGTTCCTCAGCTGCACGATCTTCCTCGAAGTAAACTTCAGATCTACCGTGCCAACACCACGAACAGTAGCATGTGATCCATTCCCCATTAGGACGGAAGAATCCCGAGCGACCTGATAAGAAGTGAACATAGAGATGTCAGTACACACATGAACAGTAGCACCCGTATGAATCCACCAACATGGAGACTGAAAGACTGAAAGTATCATCGGAAAATTACCGTACCCATCAGTGTTGCTAGTGGTCACGACGTTGACATTCTTTGTGCCATTTTTCCCTCTCTTGTCTGCACGATCAGGACACTCCTTGAAAAAGTGGCCGAGCAGTCCACATGCATAGCACTCGAGCCCAGCTTTGTTCAGCACCTTCTTCTTCTTATTCTTGAAGGTAGTAGTATTGACATGACCATTGAACTGGGGCTTGTAGTTCCCTTTGTTCTTGTTGTTGTTCTTGACGTGGTTATTCTTCTGCACCTTGTTGGCGCTAGCCTGAATCTCACCACCTTTGTCACTCGTGTCCCTTTGCCCTTGCTTTCTCCTCAACATCAAGAGACGCTATCAGATTTTCAACCGATATCTCTTGTCTCTTGTGTTTGAGAGATGTGGCAAAGTTCCTCCATGAAGAAGGCAACTTTGCAATAATGCACCCAACCACAAATTTGTCAGGCAACATAACCTTGAGGAATTCGAGCTCTTTTGCAATGCACTGTATTTCATGAGCCTGTTCAACTACAGAGCGGTTATTCACCATCTTGTAGTCGTGAAAGCTCTCCATGACGTACAACTCACTGCCTGCATCGGTTGCACCGAACTTAGTATTCAATGCATCCCAGAGATCCTTAGCATCTTCGATGTGCATATACACATCGCACAGACGCCCATCAAGGACACTCAGAACACAGCCTCTGAAATTAGTATTGGCTTCCTTGTGCTTATTCCGATCTTCATCAGATGCACTATCGGTGTCAAAACCGGCGGATCTCGGGTAGGGGGTCCCGAACTGTGCGTCTAGGCCGGATGGTAACAGGAGGCAAGGGACACGAAGTTTTACCCAGGTTTGGGCCCTCTCGATGGAGGTAAAACCCTACGTCCTGCTTGATTAATATTGATGATATGGGTAGTACAAGAGTAGATCTACCACGAGATCAGAGAGGCTAAACCCTAGAAGCTAGCCTATGGTATGATTGTGTTGTCCTATGGACTAAAACCCTCCGGTTTATATAGACACCGGATAGGGTTAGGGTTACATAGAGTCGGTTACAATGGTAGGAGATCTACATATCTGTATCGCCAAGCTTGCCTTCCACGCCAAGGAAAGTCCCATCCAGACACGGGACGAAGTCTTCAATCTTGTATCTTCATAGTCCAACAGTCCGGCCAAAGGATATAGTCCGGCTGTCCGGAGACCCCCTAATCCAGGACTCCCTCAGCTATGTAGCCCCTGAACCAGGCTTCAATGACGACGAGTCCGGCGCGCAGATTGTCTTGGCATTGCAAGGCGGGTTCCTCCTCCAAGTACTTCATAGAAGATTTTGAACACAAAGATAGTGTCCGGCTCTGCAAAATAAGTTTCCACATATTGCCATAGAGAGAATAATATTTACACAAATCTAATCTGCTGACGTATTCCATAGTGTGACACACCACGGCCAACCTTTATTTCGTTTTACTGTCCCATCTCAGCGTGTATGCGAGGCGGTTTCCTTGGCACGTCTTGTTAAAGCAGAGATCGTGTCCCCTTATTCCGGGATTCTCATCAATACGGGCGTGGGTAACCCAACCACGCCATTGATTACGGCGCTTGGGAGATAAGCGAGTTTTACCAGGCTGGTGGGGACGCATAGTCGCATCCACCCATATAAGGGGATAAGGATCCACCTTTTCACCTACGCCTTCTTCCTCCCTTGCTCATCCATTCTCACGCACTCGAGCTCCAGCGCCCAAGTCCGCACTCCCTACCTCAACCTTCTCCAGCCATGTCCGGAGCGGGAGGCAAGTGGATGGTCTCTTCCATCACGGAGGGACACATCAAAAAACTGAGGACGGCCGGATACTTGTCTAACGACATCGCGTACCGGCTTCCCGAAAAGGGGCAGCTCCTCCCCACCCCAAGGCCCCATGAGAGGGTAGTGTTTCTTCCCCACTTCCTCCGCGGACTGGGCTTTCCGATCCACCCATTCGTCCGGGGACTCATGTTCTACTACGGCCTGGATTTCCATGATCTGGCCCCGAACTTCATCCTCAACATCTCGGCGTTTATCGTCGTGTGCGAGGCTTTCCTCTGCATCCGCCCCCATTTCGGCCTATGGCTCAAGACTTTCAATGTCAAGCCGAAGGTGGTGCGCGGCAACCAGGCAGAGTGCGGAGGCGCCATGGTGGGCAAGATGCCCAACGTCTTATGGCTCGAGGGCTCCTTTGTGGAGACCCTGAAGGGGTGGCAATCGGGGTGGTTTTACATCACCGAGCCGTGCGACCCTGAGTGGGTCGCAGCCCCCGAGTTCCGGTCCGGACCCCCAACGCGGCTCACGTCCTGGCAAGAGACGGGCCTGTCGTGGGGCAACAAAGGAGAGGTAACTGGACTGCAAACATGCATCCAAACCCTGGTGGACAAGCAGCTCAAGCTCGTCAACGTAGTCCAGGTTATGCTCATCCGCCTGATCCTCCCGTGTCAACAACGGGCCTTCAATCTGTGGGAGTTCAACCCGGCGCAGCACCGAACTCTGAGCAGGCTCTTTGACACTACGTACGAAGATGTCTGGAAGGTGCTTTTCAAGGGCGCCGAGGCTCCTGCATCCGCCACCGAGGATCGCGGATTCAGCGCGCAGCGTCACGCTAGCACGGTAAGTTGTTTGTACCTTTTTACAGGGTATTGGTTTTCCATAGTTTAACTCAATGTGGGATCTAAGCTCCCTTCCCTTTGACAGAGTTGGAAGGCGAAGTCCGGACAGATCAACTGTCCAGCCCCCTTGCCCGAAGACCCAGCTGATGCCCGCTTGGCGAAGCTGCTGGTTCCGGCACCCTATGTGGTGCCGGAGAAGAAGGCCGCGAAAAAGGCCACGGGGACTCGAAAGAGTGCCCGGTGCCAGGAGGTGTCGGACCCATCATCCGACGGTTCCGAGGCGCATTCCTCCCGTGAAGACGAGGAGGAAGAAGAAGAGACCTCTCCCCCTCCAGCGGGAGGAGAAAAGAAAAGGAAGGCCGCCCTCTCTGGGGAGGCTGGAGGGTCCAAGAAGGGGAAAACCCTTCCTCCGGACTATTCCACCAACGCCGACGACGGCGGAGAGGAGTGGCCGCCCAGGGCCAAGCCTCTGGCAAAATCGTAAGTATCCGGATACCAGAGTAATTCATAGTATTCGTTTATTGCACAGCTTTCCCTTATGTCGAATATGTTTATGCAGCCCACCCAAAGACCGGCTCGACGTGTCGTCGAGCGGCTCACTGGACTCGTCGGATGTGAACTCGCTTCCGACGGCTTCCTCCCCCCGCCCTACGGACGACACCGAAGTGTTGTCCCAACAGGTTCCAAGCCAGGAGGAGGTGGTCCTCGAGGCGCCGCAAGGCGACCTCCCGGACTCCAGGAGTAAAGGGGATGAAACCCCCCAGGGCTCCAAGTCCGGCTCTAGGCCGGACACCACTCCGGAACCTTCAAAGGTTCCAGAGTCCGGCGGGGGACCTCCTTCCAAGAGGAGCAAGCCCACCGTGCCGGTGACCCCCGTCCAACCGGAGGCGCCGGACAATCTGTTGGAGGCGCTCCAAGGCGCCTCCATCGACGAGGAGCACTGCACCATTATGAGTGCGGTGGTCCAGAAGGTTCAGTCCGCCAAGAGCGGACTGACTGAAGCTTGTACTAGCCTTTTAACAGGCTTTGAGGTAAGTAAAGAATGTGTAAATAATATTACCGCATAGATAGTAGCCCCTGATGCTCTGTTTGGCGTTCGGGAAGAAAAGCCAAATAGAGGATCAAATAAAATTCGCAGGAGTCTAACAAAAAGGAGTCAATATGCGTATGCAGGCTTCTCTGCTTGCGTCCGCCGCACTGACTGCGGAAGTGGACACGCTAAAGCAGAACCTTGAGCGGTCAGAGCAAGAGCTCGGGCGTGCCAAGAAGCAGCTCGAGGACAATGAAGGTAAGAAATACCTTGTTTCAATATATATATAAAGGTGCAATTGCAAAAAATGACAGGATTATCGTGGCTATTGTAGGGGCCACGTCTGAGGTGGCGACCCTTAAGCAAGCGTTGTTCGAGGCCAAGAAGAGAGCGACCACGGAGCGCACCGAGCGGGAGAAGTATGAGGCCGAGGTTGGCAAGGTGCGGCAAGAGATCCAGGCTCTTATGGAAAAACATGAGAGTTTGGAGCTTGACTCAAAGATGCGAGCGTCCGAGCTCGCGGTGGCTATTGAAAATGCCAAGTCTGCCAAGGCCGAATCCCAGAAGACCCTCCAGGAGTTGGATGAGGCGAAAAAGATAGCGGCGGGTAAGGCATTCTTTATGCAAAGCAAACACATAAATGTGAGTTACTTGTTACTTACCCGAATCCGGAGCTCTCCAGGAGCGTTCGCAGATCTTCCCCGGAGTGTGTCCGATGTCGCCGCATTCTATCGAGCCGAGGAAGGCAGCTCGACGGAGAAGGTGTTCTGGTCTCAGTATGCTGAGGCCGGACACCCCGTGCCCTGAGAGACCAGCTGAAGCAACTGGTCGAGCTCCACAAGGCGGCCAAACAGGCCATGAAGGGCCTCATAGTTCGGCTGTGGCCTGGAGAGGCTCAGCCTGAGAGCTATTTCGGGCTGGTGCGGCGGCTGGTGGAGGCCTGTCCAAGGCTCGAAGTCATCAAGCGCTCCGTCTGCATTGAAGGTGCCCGTAGGGCCCTTGCCCGTGCTAAGGTGCACTGGGGCAAGCTGGATGCTGAGAAGCTTGTGAAGGACGGGCCACCGCCGGGGAAAGAGCATCGCAAGCCCGAAAATTATTATAAGGATGTTCTGAAGGGTGTCTGCCTTGTGGCGGATGAATGTTCCATAGATGTAATTTTTGAGTGAAACTTGCTCGTTTTGTCCTGTGCGCTGAAAACTTGTTCATATGCGCTAAGCAATGCTGTTGGAATTTAAAATATTACCTTCTGTGCGGCTGTTTATCAATTCTGAGAGATGGCAAGTCGTCGGCTTCTGCCCCGTTGCCGCTAGTGCTGGGGTGTTCAAGGATAAACCTGAGCGCTCTTTTTCCCATGTTTGGGTCCTTCGAGGGAGGCGCTCAGCCCAACGAACAAGGCAATCGGACTATAATGCGTGAACACTCTCACTTAGCCATAGAATACTATAATTTTAAATTTCGGCGAAGCCCCTGGTATTTGGAAGACCGAGTTCGGGGCGCTATCCACGCCTTGGCCGGACAGAGCCGACTCCTCGCTCTAAGCGGCATAAGTCTTTAGGGACTCGAAAAACCTCTCGAACGGCGACCAGCTCTCGCTTCATCATGACAGTCAGTTTTAGCTTTCTCCACTGAGGTGCTCGACCCAGCTCAACTGGGGCACAATCGCAGTGGTTCTCCTAGTGCTACCTTAGCCGATATAGCGGAACATAAGGCACCAAAACATAGGAGCCGGGCAAACCCAACTATTGACCCAAGACATGATTCGGAGCCGATGCATATAATGCTATAAGTTCAAGGTGCCGCACTTGTTAAAGTGTTCGGACTTCTCACACCATATTGAGGGGTACTAAAGCCCCTGGCGTATTTTGGTCGTACCAAAGTGTACAGATGCAACATGTTGTTAAGGAACATATATTAAAAAAGAGTAATGCAAAAATAGACAAAAGCTATGCATTGTTTATTAAAGAGGGCTGCGATCAACGCAGAACGATACAAATAATGCGATAAGCAAAAGGTTGGACTATGTAACATGTCCGTTCCAGGGGCAAGCTGCGGAATAGTATGCGAAACAGGTATACTGCTCGTGATAGAGACCACCTGGGAGTTCCGTAATGCGGCGTGGCTTGTCTGCTTCTCTGGTTCTTGCATCGTTTGTGCGGCAATTGAACTGCCGAACAGGCCTTCCAAAGAGTGGAGTCCTGAAAGTAAGAGAAAATTAAAAAATCGGCAGCCCCTGGTGCGGTTTAAGCCGTGTTTCAGGCGTGCCGTGATGGTGCCCCTCCCCCTGTACCCATGGTATTTCTAGAGCGTAGTTATGTACGCGAAGTACTGGTATCGCATTTTTGCTAGGGCTGGGGTTGGGGCCGCATTGCTACGCCTGCTCGGGTCGTGCCAGGCGGTCTTGTTGTAGGTTACTCCGGGCGCGCTTGACGGTGTCCGATCGTTTAATGGCCGGACTGGAGAACTGCCTGGAGAGGCTGCTTTGTACTTCTGCTGCAAGGGCCGCCGTGTGCTCCTCCGTTCGGAGGGAGCGTTCGGTGTTTCCATTGACCGTAATTACTCCTCGACGGCCTGGCATTTTGAGCTTAAGGTATGCGTAGTGCGGTACCGCATTGAACTTGGCGAATGCGGTTCGCCCGAGCAGTGCGTGATAGCCACTGCGGAATGGGACTATGTCGAAGGTTAACTCCTCGCTTCGGAAATTATCCGGAGATCCGAAGACCACTTCAAGTGTGACTGAGCCTGTACAGTTGGCCTCTACACCTGGTATTACGCCTTTAAAGGTCGTTTTGGTGGGCTTAATCCTCGAGGGATCTATGCCCATTTTCCGCACTGTATCCTGGTAAAGCAGGTTCAGACTGCTGCCGCCGTCCATAAGGACTCTAGTGAGATGAAATCCGTCAATAATTAGGTCTAGAACCAATGCGGCGAATCCGCCATGACGGATGCTAGTGGGATGGTCCCTTCGATCAAAGGTGATCGGGTAGGAGGACCATGGGTTGAACTTTGGGGCGACTGGCTCTACCGCGTATACGTCCCTTAACGCGCGCTTCCGCTCCCTTTTGGGGACGTGGGTTGCGTATATCATGTTCACCGTCCGCACTTGTGGGGGAAACCCTTCTGTCCACTGTTGTTCGGCGGCCGGGGCTCCTCGTCGTCATCGCTATGCAACCCCTTGTCTTCATTTTCGGCATTTAACTTGCCTGCCTGCTTGAACACCCAACAATCCCTGTTGGTGTGATTGGCCGGCTTTTCGGGGGTGCCATGTATCTGGCATAAGCGGTCGAGTATTCGGTCCAAACTGGACGGGCCCCTGGGATTCCTTTTGAATGGCTTTTTTCGCTGACCGGATTTAGAGCCTCTGAATCCGGCATTAACTGTCGTATCCTCAGTATTGTCGCCGTTAATGCGGCGCTTCTGCTTGTTGCGACGCGACCTGCCACTACTGTCCCTGGTATCCGAATTACCAGGGTTCTTGGTCATATTGTTGCTACGAGCAAGCCAGCTGTCTTCTCCCGCGCAAAAGCGGGTCATGAGTGTCGTGAGTGCTGCCATAGACTTCGGCTTTTCCTGTCCAAGGTGCCGGGCAAGCCACTCATCACGGATATTGTGCTTGAAGGCTGCTAGGGCCTCAGCGTCCGGACAGTCGACTATTTGATTTTTCTTTCTTAGGAACCGTGTCCAGAATTGCCTGGCCGATTCCTCTGGCTACTGAATTACGTGACTTAGGTCATTGGCGTCTGGGGGTCGCACATAAGTGCCTTGGAAATTGTCGAGGAATGTGGCTTCGAGGTCCTCCCAACAACTGATTGATCCTGTTGGCAAGCTGTTAAGCTAATGCCGAGCTGGTCCTTTAAGCTTGAGTGGGAGGTATTTGATGGCGTGGAAATCATCGCCGCGGGCCATGTGGATATGAAGGAGATAATCCTCGATCCATACCGAAGGATCTGTTGTGCCATCATATGATTCGATGTTTACGGGTTTGAAACCCTCGGGGATTTGATGATCCATTATTTCGTCTGTGAAGCATAGTGGGTGTGCGGCGCCTCTGTACTGGGCTATATCACGACGTAGCTCCAATGAGCTTTGTCTACTGTGTTCGGCCCTACCGAATTTGTGGCCGGCGTGACGGTTACCGTCTCGAGTCGTGGGGCGCCCACGTGATCCGTAGATCGATCTTGTTTGCCTTGCCTTGTCCTCCAACATATCTCGTAAGTCCGGCGCATATTCCTGTGCCTTGGTACGGGGTGCAGCTTGAGTGGAGGGCCGAGAGGCCTCTCTGTCACGGCCACGAGGTGGCCGGTCGGCCGCATCAAGTGCTTCCTCCTCTAATCGGGGTAGCAACCTGCGCTTTGGGTAGCTCTTGGAGGGGCGTTCGAGTTTATGCTCTTCGGCCGCAAGGACTTCAGTCCATCTGTCGACTAGCAAATCTTGGTCAGCTCTAAGTTGTCGCTGTTTTTTCTTGAGGCTTCTTGCCGTGGCCATAAGCCTGCGTTGAAAACGCTCTTGCTCGACGGGATCCTCTAGCACGACGAATTCATCATCGTCGAGGCTTGCCTCGTCTTCGGAGGGAGGCATATAATTATCGTTCTCGACCTCTCTGTCTGCCGCTCTCTCATGAGGGCTGGTTTCTCCATCCTCCTGTGCTAAATCTTGCTGGAGGGGGTTTTCTTCGACACTTTCCGGAGTATTATTATCTCCCGTGCTGGAATCACCGTATTTGTTTTGGCGGGATTTTGAGCGGCGCCGCTGACGTCGGCGCTTAGGCTGTTTCTTGGAGGGGTCATCCTCCGTTGTTCCATCGCCATCTCCTTATTTTGGGGTGTCCACCATGTATATGTCATATGACGAGATGGCTTTCTAGGGCCTGATAGGCACTGGTTCTTCATCGTCTCCTTCATCGGCGTCCATACCGTCGATGTCTTCGGAGTCGAAGTCGAGCATGTCGGTTAAGTCATCGACAGTGGCTACAAAGTGGGTGGTGGGTGGGCTTTGAATTTCTTCATCGTCCGAATCCCAACCTTGCTGACCGTAGTCCGGCCAGGGCTCTCCTGATGAAGAGAGAGACTTCAGTGTCTTCAGAATATCGCCGAAAGGCGAGTGCTGAAAGATGTCCGCGGCAGTAAACTCCATGATCGGCGCCCAATCGGATTCGATCAGCAGGGGCGCGGAGGGTTTGGAGTCCGGAGAGGAGTCCGGCTCCTTGGAGTCATGAGTCTCGCAAAGTGCAGGGCTGGTGTTCGGCTCGATCGCCGTTGGGATCACAGCCCCCGAGGCGGTGTCCAACCACCCATCCTCGATCGGCGCAGTTGGCTCCGAATTAAGGGTCGAAGCCGATGCGGGTGCAGCCTCCAGGGCACTGTTCGGCGGCAGAGCTAGATCATGCTCGTTGTGACAGTGCGGCGCGCTCGACAGTGGCTCGCATCCGTCGAAGATCAAGTCCCCGCGGATGTCAGCCGTGTAGTTTAAGCTTCCAAATTTGACCTGACGGCCAGGGGCATAGCTTTCGATCTGCTCCAGATGGCCAAGTGAATTAGCCCGCAGTGCGAAGCCGCCGAAGACGAAGATCTGTCCGTGGAGGAAGGTCTCACCCTGGACTGCATCGCCATTGATGATCGTAGGAGCCATCAAGCCTGACGGCGACGACACAGAGGAACTCTCAATGAAAGCACCAATGTCGGTGCCAAAACCGGCGGATCTCGGGTAGGGGGTCCCGAACTGTGCGTCTAGGCCGGATGGTAACAGGAGGCAAGGGACACGAAGTTTTACCCAGGTTTGGGCCCTCTCGATGGAGGTAAAACCCTACGTCCTGCTTGATTAATATTGATGATATGGGTAGTACAAGAGTAGACCTACCACGAGATCAGAGAGGCTAAACCCTAGAAGCTAGCCTATGGTATGATTGTGTTGTCCTACGGACTAAAACCCTCCGGTTTATATAGACACCGGATAGGGTTAGGGTTACATAGAGTCGGTTACAATGGTAGGAGATCTACATATCCGTATCGCCAAGCTTGCCTTCCACGCCAAGGAAAGTCCCTTCCGGACACGGGACGAAGTCTTCAATCTTGTATCTTCATAGTCCAGGAGTTCGGCTGAAGGTATAGTCCGGTCATCCGGACACCTCCTAATCCAGGACTCCCTCGTGCACCTTCAGGAAGACCATTACTGATTAGGTCCCAAACTTTCATGGACTCGAGCCAAAGTTGGCATCTCACTTGCCATCTCTTAAAGTTGGTACCCTTAAAACTTTCCGGCCTCATAGCATCGGCAAAACCAGCCATGGTAAGTTCAGGAAATTGTCGATCGTTTGCAGAAGAGGTATCCATTGGAGCAGCGATGTTGTTGATGATGACGTTGGCGACGACCGATCGCAGAAGACGACGTTGCAGACGACGACGAGCAAGATCGCCCGACCTGGACGGTAGGCGAGCCGTGATGAAGACAGCGAGCAGTCGCGCGCGTGGCGCTTCCCAAAAACCTTATTCGCCCTCTCCCGTACAGGATCACAAAGGCAAGTGGTTCCAGAGACCTGCTCTCCCGTTCGCCGGTGCACGCCGACGCTCGGGATGGGGTGGACTACGGTGGCGGCGCAAGAAACAAGGCGGTGGCAATACCTAGATTGGTTTTCTGTGCGTTGCGGCGCCCGCGTCGTGTCTTTATATAGCAGTTTGGAAAAACCCTAATGGGTGCAACGTGGGAGGCTCACGTCGCACGTCCGAGTCGATTGCGGGAGCGACCCAAACCGACTAGGCTGTGACGCGTCCGTCACGACTCCAGATTCAGTTTTCCTAAGCAGCAAAAATAAAGACATAATTTGTCTCGGCTTGAGGCTCGATTCACGAGATGCGATCACGACGTGTCGTGTCGAGTCGAGACGAGCGATCGGCGGTGGAGGAGGAGTGCGCGAGTGGCTCTATTATTCTCAACGCCAAGATGGCAACCGTGGGCGATGGGGCAAGAAGATTAACTCCGACAGCGACTAGGGCTCACTACCATACAGATCTAAATAGCACTAACCCCTCATCATTGACCGTCCAATGACCATGCGTCAGTGATGAGCACTAGCTAGCACTGATTGGCCATGCGAGACGCGCCAGTGATAACACATTTGGTGCTCGGCTTGATGCTTATCGCAAACTGGCCAAATAATGACCAGTCATAGATCGTGTGTAGCTACGATCAAAATGGGCTAACAATTTTCATAGCGCAATAGACAACACATGTCAGGAACAATGCAACACGAATCTCAAAGCAAAAATCAACGACCAAGAAGTTGACAGACTCAAAATCTAGTTGGCTGACATATAGCTAAAGTGTTGAATGATAGGGTATCACTGGTTAACAAGGTATTCTCTTTTTCTTTCTGAGAAAACATAGGGTATTTACTCCAAAATCACACGGTTACAATCGTTCATGAGAAGTTTAGCTATAAAAGAGGAAGGTTGGTTAAGCCAGCATGCAATGTTATTCCAACTAGGACCATAGTTTGCTAAGCAATGTGCAATCCTATTTTGTTCACGAGATATTTTAACCGGATTAAACACCATATTCTCTAACAAGATTTCGGGAAATATTTTTTTTATGATATAGCATCTAACCTTTGTTAATAAGATGGATGCATGCATCATTTTAATGCAGGAGGATAATCTTCTTTTGAAAAAAAAGCCTCTACACTATGTTTTCTTTGAACACGATACATACGCAAGCGCGCCTCTGCACTATGTCGGGGCATACCATGCACGTATGGTAGTTGAAGTAGCCGACCCGTTCGAGTACGTGTCCTGGGACGGGGTGCACTTCACGGAGGCCGCCAACAGGCACACGGCCTGCGCCACGCTGAAGGCCAACTCGCCTGCTCTGCTCAACACGTGGACGGCAGAGGCGAGACGAAGGATTGGGTGCACCTAAGACAGCGACAAGGATTAGAGCAGTTCCGGCTAAATTAATCCTTGGCGCACGTGGAGGCATCTAACTACACTTTTTGACTAGGCAGGCTGCTGGTGTTGCCGTGTGGGGTGCATTTGTAAAAGAAAATGTGTTTCAATTAGATGCACACCGTGATTGTTTAAAGGAATTGAGAAATTCAGTGATCGTGCTTTATAAAGTTGTATCTGCATGCTCACTCATTTTGATTCATTGTATTTGTCATCAGCTTTCTTTTCTGTTCTTTTTTGCATGGATGCGAGTCATACAAAACTCAATAAAGAGACTGCAATTGGACTAGGTATTGCCGCTCATTCACCTGCACGAAATTGACTGCCAATGAAGGTTCCTAAAAGTTCATTGGTCGCCCCCCGTTTCGGTGGTGTTTCTAGCATCGTTGATGGGCGTGTGGAGTTGTGTAGATCTATTCCTTGTTTGTCTTTGTTTTTGTGTCTTCAAGTTGGATTTTTTCTGATCTACACTACTCTTCATCAGCGGCGGTTGCTGTTCTGTTGCGCTGGTCCTATGAGGGCTTAGCACGACGACTTCCCGACTGTCTACTACAACAAGTTTTGCCCGCCTCCCCCCGCAAAAAAAAAAGTTTTGCCCGCCTCCGGCGAGGGAGAGGCGATGACAGCGGCGCGCCCTCGGCTCACTTAAGTGCTTGTAGTCGTCGCTAGGTTGTCTACGGATCTGAATGCAATTTTTATTATTTTTAGTGTTCGTTGTACTATTATGATTGAAGGTGAATAGACCGTACCCCAAAAAAATGATGCAATCCATGAGCGATGAACGTTTTTAGGCTAGGGATGATCCACTAGAAGTGCAGACCGCTGAACAACAAAATCTTCGTCATAACATCAAGAAAATATTAGAACTCCACAAAGAACCAAATCAACAAAAACAACATGACAAATAAACTCATCAGATTCAAATAATTGGATCTGCAAAGACACATACCTCTCGGGCTCCGTGGTACCGCCACAAAGTACTAGAGTAATTTAATTCGTAAAACTCCATATGTACCACTAAAAGTTAACAAAGAGTGTAGCTCTCAACGCTAAGATGGTAACCATGGGTGAGGGGATAAGAAGATTCTTCCCGGCAGCGGCTAGGGCTCACTACTGCAGACCTGAATAGCACTAACCCCTCATCATTGATTGTCCAATGACCATGCGTCACTGATGAGCACTAGCACTCATCAACCATGCGAGACACGTCAGTGATAATGCATTTGGAGCTCGGCTTGATGCGCTTATCACAGATGGGCCAAAAAATGATCGGTCATAGATTGTGTGTAGCTACGACCAAAACGGACCAACAATTTTCAGAGCACAACAAACAACACATGTCAGGAAAAAACGCAACATGAATCTCAGAGCAAAAAACAGCGACCAAGAAAATTGACAGACTCAAATTCAAAATCCAGTTAACTGACATATAGCTAAGGTGTTGAATGATAACATAAGTTATTCTTAACCTTTCTTGGGGAAACATAGGGTATTTATTCCAAAATCACATGGTTACAACCGTTCGTGAGAAGTTCAGCGATAAAAGAGAAAGGTAGGTTAAGCCCGCACACAATGCTATTCTAACTACGGCAATAGTTCGCTACGCAATGTGCAGCCCTATTTTGTTCACGCTGGATTAAACACCATATTCTCTTATAAACCCTTCACCTCAGCAATAATAAACATGACCATAAGCATATCTATCCATGGGTCCATCTTGGAGGGCCGCTAGTGCCACCACAGAATAACCTTGAATCAACACTGATCGGTCCAACCGCTGAAGTAAGGCTAATACCCTCCATGATCGCATGTAGCTCTGCATCGAATGTCTCGTTGCAAATGAAAGATACGACGATAAGCAGAACAAATTACCACTCTCCATTTGTCTCTTAGAATCATTTCCAAAACCGTCGGCCCGTCCTGATTACAATAGGAGCCATCCAGTGACAACGCCACCCAGCCCGTGGGGGCTTTAGTCCATGGCATGGACGGTCGCTTCGGATTAGCTTCCTTAACAAATTCCCCTAAGATCATCGCTTACTATTATTCGATTTCATAAGCTTAGCGCACCTTCGTGGATCCACCAAATCATGGGCTCATTGGGTTGTAACAACAAAACTTTCTTTTGGTAAACATTTCAATCTGGGAATTATCTGCAGTTCTTTTCTTTGCATAATTGCATCATAAAGTCGTATAGATAGAACACATGGGTTTAGGTCTAGGACGTATAATCCGGGCAATGTTCAAACTTCAAATCACAGCAGTAACGGGGAAGGAAACCCATCCGTAAAAGGAGAGCCGCGGTGAACGCCACGCATCCCGGCCGTCCGACCAGAGAGACGGACGCCCGAGATCTCTCCGTCCCGGTAACGGCAGCGGCCCGGGCTCACCACCCCCTGCACGGCGTACGCTTCGGCGCTTCGCCTCCGCTTCGAGTTCGACACCGCGCGCACGCACGGCCGCTCTGTTTCCTCCTCCTCCGTTCCGTTACGCGGCCTCGTTGATCTCCTCGGAAGACTTGGACTTGTCTTCAATTCCTTCGCTTTCCCACCCGACTCCCCTGCCTCCTCCACCGCGTGCGTGCTGGTCGCAGCTCCGGGGGGAGACCAGACCAACCAGACGACCTCGCCCGCCCGCCGCCGGAGCCCGCCCGCTCGCTCGCCCCGCCTCACGGCCTCCTCCTGCCGGCCAGCGCCGGGCATTGGGATCTCGCGGCTCTCCCCCCAACCCTAGCCGCCGCCAGGGGACGGTCGCGTCGCGGCAGCAGGATCCAACGGTACGGTACTGGCTCCCCCGCTCTGCTCCCCCCTGTTCGCAGGTCGATTCCTCCTCGTGGGCTTCGGTTCGAGCTAGAAACGAGCCGGGGAAACGGTGGTGCTCGTTTGCTTCGGCTGGCGATGGAACCGCGGATTGTGCGGTGCTGCGTGCTGGAGGATTCTCTTATCCTAGCTACGCTACAAATTGATTGAATCCCTTGCCGCGCTATCGCGTGCTGCCGCCTCTTCTTCTTCTCTTCTTTGCCTTGGTGCGTGTTTAGCTGGTTTTGCGTGAGCAATCAAGGACATGCTTCTGCTATTGGGCGTCGAGAAACTGAGCGAGCGAGGGTAGCACGCGCGACATTGCTTTGCGGGAATCCTAGGTTGTTATTGCACCATTGATGAGATCGTGGCATTTGATTTGGTGATTCATTAATGCATCACGAAGATGGCTAGATAAAGCATCTAGCCTCTGCATTAGGTCGGGGCGTACCATGCACATATGGTAGTTGAAGTAAACAATTGTTTGTTCGTCATTTGCCTGGGCAGGCAGGCATGCTTATGTCGGTTTGATTATGATTATAGTTGCTGTTTATGAAATCGCTGGGTAGTTTCGGTAATGGTTCCCTAGGAACATTGCCAACTTCACGGATTTACAGTTCATTGTGGGTTTCCTTCTTCTTTTTGTTGTCGATGGAAATTGAAATCGCTGGGTAGTCACATGAATGGTTCCATACGAACATTGCCAACTTCACGGATTTACAATTCATTGTGGGTTTCCTTCTTGTTTTGTGTTGATGAAATCGCTGGGTAGTCACATAAATCATTCCCTACGAACATTGCCAACTTCACGGATTTACAATTCATCGTGGGTTTCCTTCTTGTTTTGTGTCGATGAAATCGCTGGGTAGTCACATAAATCGTTCCCTACGAACATTGCCAACTTCACGGATTTACAGTTCATCGCGGGTTTCCTTCTTTTTTTGTGGCATTGGCTCCCAAAACTGATTAACCTAAAACTTTTGTTGCATGGATACTTCCATGAATCTGGTATTCCCAAACGGCATATGTCTGGATGTTCCCTAACGACATATGTGGGAATAGAGGACTACTAGTTTTCCTTCTTTATCTTTTTAAAAATATGGGGTTACTTGGGGGTATTTTTGGCTAAATACATTCCAATAAGAGGCCATTTCAGGCCCAAAGCAAACTATCCCTTTGCCTCAAACCCTAGCCAAACATTGAGTTAGAGCATATCAGTTTGGAGCACGCCGCCGCCGCTGCCTGCAGCTGTCGCCGCCGCTCCACGGCTCCACCAGCTGTCGTTTGCCTCTTCTGGACACCTCCCACGCCGCTTCTTCCGGCGCTATTTCATAGGTAAGTTCTGCGGTGTCAAGCATTAAATTGTGTAATTCATAGTTACCAGATCCGCTCGTTATATGGTCGATCCCTGATCTCGATTGATAGATCTACATCAGGGTTCGAATTCGGAGCAATTCGTTCCCAAGTTGACTCCCGATTTGTGACCTTCATGGACCCAAGTCGGTCATTATGACAATAGTTCGTGCTGCTGCCATCACTGCCTGGATCTGCCGCTTCCTTTGCCGCTTTATAGTCCTGGTTCGGTCATTGTTCGAACACATCTATGACCGTCGCGTCGGTGCTTTCCTTGAGGAGAAGCAAAGGTAGTTGTCACGATGGGTAGGAGCAGCAGGGAGGCATCACGGTAGGAGCAGCATGGGCGACAGAGGTCTGCAAAGAGCTGGATGGAGGTGGAGCTGGCATGGTACATCAGAAGGGGGCAGAGGAGATGGGGGAAAATCAATGGAGCATGTGGCTGCGGGTTGAAGATAGCTCAATGCCTGAAAGCTGATGAGAGCGCTTGTTTGTGAGTACTTGTGATTTTTCGTAGCTGGTTCGGCCCAATCAACATGTGATAGGCATCTTTCTTCTCCATTTTACTCTGTCATGAAATCAATGGAAGTTTTCTTGGCGCTTGTGAGTCCATGTACTCCAGCTCCGATTTGCGGACCCAATCCTCAAGTCGTGAATCGTAGATGTATACCTTCTGATGCACTTGCTCTTTGGTCTTAAGACTAAACATGTGCAAATTCACCAGACGGACTCAAAGAAATCAGGGGAGTTGCTCTATTTGCAGGAACATCAAACACAACTCATATTGTAGTTGAGAAAAAACACATCTGAAGTAGAGTCAGCTGCATTTTTACAGGAACCAAACACAACCACATTATATCTACTCATGAGTCATGAACTCCTGCCGCTGTGGGTCTTCAACATGTCCGTATCAATCCTTAGTCCTGAATGAGGAGATCTGTATGCTCCATTTTCACTGCTAAAGTGCTAAACAACATCCAATTGGATCCTGGTGTGCTGTCTATGTAATTGGCTTTTCAGGTTCTTTGCTAGTTTCTATTGCATTGCTCTGTTTTTAAAGAATTATGGGCTTGCTATTTGTTAGTTGTTCTATAGTATGTTTGATACACAATTTGTTGATCTCTTTCCATTAGGGGTGAAGATGGATTTTTCTTTTAACTGAATGTCAATTTTTCTTTCTTTTTGTTATCTGCCACATGATAGATGATACTAAAATATTTGAGTTATTTATTAATCCCTCTGTCCCTACAAAAGGTCTTTTTGGCCTTCTCATGTTCTCCAAAAGACCTCAACAATTGATTGCAACCACAACACATTAGTAAAAGATGCTCCAAAATAATATCATGATTGTTGTTACACTATCTAGTACTTCTGTTTTCAAAGGTTTAATCTTATTATTTTATATTTTTTAACATGTGGTCAAAGTCGACTGCACGGCAAAAGGATTTCTATTTTAAGACTGGGAACTAGTGGGTTGTATCTACTACCTGACATATCTGAAGCACTGATCATACTCGCTCCTTTTGTTCAGTTTAGCTGTTGCTCTTTAACAGATAGCTTCCCTCCCTTCAAGTGGATTGTTTCAATTTCTTTCTATTATTAAATTGACCTGGAAGTCCCTTGATAAATGATCTACTAATTCTTTGGATATTGTATTCTTCTGTATAATCAGTGAGATACTTTCTTGAACATAAGGAAAGTTTGGTGGTAGCAGTCATTCTAAAGGTTTTTTGTATTCTGAACTCATTGTGTATAATGTGGACAGCTATATCTTTGGTTGCCTTTTAGATTCATATTGTATAGTTATGCATCAAAGATTCTTCCCCGAGTTAATTATTTCTGTATTTCTTTTTCTTATGGATTTCTTGCGGATCCCTCCTCTGTTGATTATGTGACATTTACTGTTGAATGCTGGATTTTGTGTTCTGAGTAGCTATTCTTCTTGCTGATAAAAAGTATACCATGTTATATTTCAGTTACTGGACATTGATTATGCTTGGTGGATGAGGATGCCACAATAAAGAGGGCGGGGGTTCGATAAGGTTCTTGTCTTGAAGCTATCCAGTGAGGGTTTAGAGTTGTTGCCTTTGAAGACTACAACCCATGCTAGTGAATAAATTGAAAAGGGAAGGTGGCTGGTGAACTTGAGTTAAGACATGTCCAAATCTACTCCTGTTAAAGCAAGCAAGAATTCTGAATTGAAGAAATCTACAGCCATCTTAACAATAGCAAATGGCCATGCTTGTAAGAAGGATGCAATTGGTGGAGAGCATCCTGTCCATGACATCAAGTCCACTGGTACTTGGATCTGTAGAAATTTGGCCTGTAAAGCTGTTGTAACAGCTGAAGATTCTTTCTGCAAGAGGTGCTCATGTTGTATTTGCCATCAGTTTGATGACAATAAAGATCCTAGTCTATGGTTGGTTTGTGCATCTGAAAATGACGACAAACAGTGCTGTGGTTCTTCTTGCCATATCGAGTGTGCCCTCCAACAAAAGCGGGTGGGATGCTTTGATCTTCAAAAAATTATTCATCTTGATGGGAGTTATTCATGTGCTTCATGTGGGAAGATATCTGGGATACTAGGGTAAGTACATGTTCATTTTATTCTGTAGATCTCGTTATCTTCATCATGCTTCTCATTTGCTTCTTGTCCTTGCTTCATTATTGCATCGTTAGTCCCTTGGACTAAAATGAAGTTACTTCGGAATATATAGCCATATTATTTTGAGTTAAATTATCTCATATCATAGTGCTGTTCAAAATAGCTAGTAGCTAATTTGGAATAGTTATATGCACTTGTTTCTTTGACAAGTCACAGGTCTTATTGTTAACCCATACATGATTTTCTCAGTTAGAAATCTGTGAAGGAAAAGGAAGCCAGATTTTCTGTATCATTATTTATAGTCAGCATGCACCGTTTTTCTTTGGGACGGTATTAACACATACCATTCAACTCAACTAATAATTGGGAACATGCCAGTTGTCTTTGCATTGGCCCTATGAGCTGGCTCTCCAGTATATGTAACATCCTTTTACTCCAGAAGCAATGGTCTCCTGTTAGTACAAATGATAAAATGATTGGGCTTGACAAATACCTGAAGCTGTCTTTTCATATGAAGCAAATCAATTAGAGCAGGAAATTTGGACGAGTTTAGTGGGATTAATACAAAGGGGTACATGACTTATATTATAACTCTAACACCCCCCCTCAAACTCATGGTGGATGAACAACACTGAGTTTGGAGAGATAAAAGCCATGTTGTGCTCTAGTCTGAGCCTTCGTCAGAAAATCCGCCAACTGTAACTCGGAAGGCACATACTGAAGAGCAATAACCTGATCCTGCACAGCAGTACGCACATAGAAAGCATCAACACCAATATGCTTGGTGAGCTCATGCTTCACAGGATCGCGTGCAATGCTGATAGCACCTGTACTGTCAGATAAAAGCAGAGTCGGTGTAGTGACAGAAACACCAAAATCCTGAAGTAACCACCGTAACCAAGTCACCTCTGCCATCAAAAGAGCCATTGCTCGCAACTCAGCCTCGGCACTCGAACGGGAAACTGCAAGCTGTTTCTTCGTCTTCCAGGCAATGAGAGAACCACCAAGAAAAACACAGTAAGCAGAAAGTGAACGGCGATCGGAAGGATCACTAGCCCACGTAGCATCCGAATAGGCCTGGAGCTGTAAAGAACTGGAGCGAGGAAAGAATAGACGGTGAGAGATCGTGCCTCGAAGATATCGAAGAACACGAAGGAGATGACTATAGTGAACCGAGGTGGGGGCAGAGACAAACTGACTCAGAATATGGACCGGATAAGAGATGTCCGGACGAGTGACAGCTAGATAGACAAGACTGCCAACAAGATGACGATAACGCGTCGGATCAGGGAGAGGATCACCATCAGTAGCACGGAGGTGAACATTGAGCTCCATAGGAGTCTCAACAACGCGCTCGTCAGTAAGAGCAGCACGAGCAAGAAGATCCTGAATATACTTTTCCTGGGAGATAAAAAAGCCATCAGAGGTAGAAGAGCCTTCAATCCCAAGAAAGTAGCGAAGAGGTCCAAGATCAGACATAAGAAACTGCTCACTAAGACGGGCCTTTACAAAGGCAATATACTCGGGGTCATCCCCCGTGATGATCATGTCATCAACATAAAGAAGAAGAAGAGTCCGTCCACGAGGAGAAAGGTGAATAAACAATGCTGGATCATGAGCACTGGCTAAAAAACCAGCAGCAGTGATCACAGAGGCAAAGCGCTCAAACCAGGCGCGGGGGGCTTGCTTAAGGCCATAGAGAGAGCGACGAAGACGACATACCATGCCATCAGGAACAGAATACCCAGGGGGTGGCTGCATATACACCTCCTCACGCAGCTCACCATTAAGAAAGGCATTCTTAACATCAAGCTGAGATATAGACCAGTGGCGTGCAGAGGCAACGGCAAGAAGTGTACGAACAGTGGTCATATGAGCCACCGGAGCAAAAGTCTCGTCATAATCACGACCATGCTCCTGCTGAAAACCACGAGCCACAAGACGAGCTTTGTGACGCTCAAGAGAACCATCGGAGCGAGTCTTGACCTTGTAGACCCACTTACAAGTGATCGGACGGACTCCAGAAGGAAGAGAAACAAGATCCCAGGTACCAGTGCGTTCAAGAGCAGCAATCTCCTCTGCCATCGCAAACTGCCATTCAGGATGAACAACAGCCTGACGGTAAGAAGTCGGCTCAAGAACAGCAGCACCAGCGGTGGGAAATCCAAAGCGATCAACAGGCGGACGAGGACGAGAACGCAAGCCATAAGTAGGCTGAGAGGAAGATGACGACCCATCCACAGAGGCATCAACTGGTCGTGGACGACGAGTGTAATGCTGAGGAAAAGATGGAATAATAGAAGGAGGAATCGGCAAGGTAGAATCAGGAGGTGGCGACGAAGAAGTCACCGGAGATGAAGGTGTAGAATCCGGTGACAGGCTGGGAGAGGAGACCGGGGAGGAAGTCACCGGAGATGAAGGTGGAGACCCTGGGGACACACGAGGCGAGGAGACCGGGGATGATGGTGGCTGCAAATCAACTAGATGTGGAGAAGGAGAGGAAGGGAAATGGAGAGGTACAGTCTCGGCGGGAGTAATAGGTGAGTCAGGAAAAGTGAGGAAAGAGATATCCTGCACTGAAAAAGTCGAGGAAGATGGGCGTGGGTAGAAGGGACGAGATTCGTCAAAAGTCACATCTCGAGAGATACGCATCCGACGACCAATAGGATCCCAACAACGATAGCCCTTATGCTCATCACTGTAGCCTAAGAAGACACACTCAACAGACTGAGCGGTCAGTTTGGTGCGTTCGCGAGGGGCAAGAAGAACATAGCAAACACAACCAAACAAGCGAAGCATCGAATAATCGGGAGAACGATCAAAAAGTCGCTCGAAAGGAACACCACCCTGTAGAGCAGCGGAAGGCTGTATATTGATAAGATAGGTGGATGTGGAGACGGCCTCAGCCCAAAAATGAGGCGAGAGAGAGGCAGCAATCATCAATGCACGAGCCGTCTCAAGAAGATGTCGATGCTTTCGCTCAGCCACACCATTCTGAGCATGAGCACCAGGACAAGAGAATTGAGAGAGAGTCCCGTGCTCAGCAAGAACACCACGCAACATCTTAGAGATATACTCGCCAGCGGAGTCAGCACGAAAAACACGAATGGGTGAAGAGAACTGAGTATGAACCATGGCAGCAAAACGCTTATAAATAGACAACACCTCAGAACGAGAAGTCATGAAATAAAGCCATGTGTAACGAGAGAAATCATCGATGAAAATAATATAGTATTTATGACCACCTTTCGAAGCGAAAGGGGCCGGACCCCATACATCAGAATGGACTAAATCGAAAGGACGCTTAGACACTGACTCACTATGTGAATATGGTAACTGAATCTGCTTGCCAAGATGACAACCCTGACACTCTAAAGAGACATCTCCTGAGACAGACCCCAGAAGGCCTCGACGAACTAAAGAAGACAACCGAGAACCACACAGATGACCAAGTCGATGATGCCACTGCTGGAAAGAACCAGTGACGGAGGCGACAGAAGCGGAAGAACTGGCGATGGTGGTGGCAGCAGAAGGAACATGAAGCCAGTCCAACTCCCAAAGACCCTGAGAATCACGGCGGCGAGGGCCAGCCCCAACCAGAGTGTGCGTGTGACGGTCCTGGATAGAACAAGAGTCAACGTCAAGGATGACGCGACAACCAGAATCCGTAAGTTGACCAGCAGAAAACAAATTCATGGTAAGTCGAGGAACATGAGCAACATCAGGAACAGAATAAGGAGTAGTAAGATTGCCTCTACTAGCAACAGAAAGTGGAGTACCATCAGCAGTGAAGACATGAATAGGAGAATCCAGTGATCGAAGAGAGGACAAAGTGGAAGAATGAGAAGACATATGAAAAGAAGCTCCAGAGTCCAGAACCCAGGGGGATGTACCTGACTGTGTAGAGGGTGATTGCTCAGTGCGGGAAGCATCAGTCATAGAACCGGCAGTACCTGTTGAGGAAGAACCTGAAGCCGCGAGCAGACGCTTAAGTCTCAAAATATCCCGCTCAGTCAAAGCAATGGCTGAAGCTGTCGAGGTAGATGACGAAGTCCCAGAAGATGATGATCGAGCCTTGCGCAGGTGTTTCTTCTTCGTGTAGCACTGAGACTCAAGATGACCATCATTGTTGCAATAGGCGCAATGTGGACGGGGGCGACCTGAGCCTCCAGAAGGAGTGGGCAAGAGCGGCGGAGCACTCGAGCGAGAAGGGGTCGGTGGAGCAAGTGGCGGAGGAGCACGAGTAGCAAGCACAGAGGGAACCGCCAGCAAACCAGCACCACGTAAACGAGTCTCCTCAGCACGAATCTCAGAAAGCGCCTCCATGAGAGAAATACGGCCACGAGCAAACAACTGAGCACGCCGGGGCTCAAACTCCTGACGGAGCCGAGACAAGAACTCATAGACGCGATGAAACTCCAAATTGGCCTGGACAGCCTGGCAACAGGGGCAGGTACGACACCCAGCACTACGAAGAGAATCAAGCTGGCGCCAGATAGCAGAACTCTGTGCATAGAAGTCATCAACAGTAGAGTCACCCTGCTGAAGAGCATGCTCCTGACGGATCACAGAGAGATATAAGGCATCACCAGAGGGCTGATAGCGCTCACGAAGACGGGTCCACATCTCAAAGACAGTAGAAAGACCCAGAAATTCAGAAGCAAACTGAGGCAGAACACTAGCAGTGAGAACAGCTGCAGCACGAGCATCATCATCAAGCCACTGGGTGTAAACAGATAGAGCACCATGATACGTCTGAAGAGCCTCCTCATAAGCCAAAATCCTCTCATCATAAGCACGATCAGCAGCCTCATCAGCAACCTTAGCCGCATCTTTGGCGGCCTGATTAGCATCCGTAGGAAGAACCGATGGAGTTGGCGGAGTAGGGGCCACCGGAGGAACCGGACGTGGCGGACAGCAGACCTCGCCAGAAAGAACACCCCAAAGACGGATGCCACGCATGTGAATGCGCATGAAGCCAGTAAACTCGGTGTAGTTAGTACCATCAAAGATCACCGGACAGCGAGGAACAGCAACATAGCCCGATGCAGCAGACATTTTTTTTTTGGAACCGACGAGAGCACCAGCGACAGCAGAATCAGGCGCGAGATACTGAAGGAGCGGGCGACCTAATCAGGCGGGCCGGCCCGGGCGACCGGATCGGGTGGGCCGGCGCGGGCGACCTGATCGAGCCGACGCTGGCGAAGAGCAGCAGCTGGCGACGGGATCCGCTAAGTGGCGGCGCCGGCAAGGGAAGTGGATCGAGGCGACCCGATCTGGAGGGCACGACCCAATCCTGACAGGCAGATGGATCGGGGCAGCAGCGGCCAGCAGAGAATCAGGTGCGGACGAACACAGATGAGCAGCAGCAGTCGGCCGGAGAGAGGAGCAGCGACAATCGACGCCGAAATTGGATCGAAGAGCACGAGTTCGCGCGTGCGAAAAAAAGGCCTAGGCTCTAATACCATGTTAGGAATAAGCAACTTAGATTCCCATGAGGCCATAGGCCAATATATATATACATGTACAGGTGTGGAACATATGCAGGAAACCCCTCATACAACGGGATTAATACAAAGGGGTACATGACTTATATTATAACTCTAACAAGTGTTACTTTCTACAATTTCACCACAAATTCTACTTCGTACCAATACATGCATGTAATAATTAAATATATTAGTTTTGTTTTGTTTGAAATAACTGTCATGTTTTATTTTTCTTAGCATCAATTTGCAGCTAGTATTCACTTGTGACATTATTGAAAATTTGAAATGCTTGTTATGTTCCATGATTATTGATCAATTTGTAAAGTTGACATGAATGCTACTGCCTGGCAGTTATTGGAAAAGGCAATTAGTGATTGCAAAGCAGGCTCGCCGAGTTGATATACTCTGCCACCGCATCTATGTGAGTTATCAGTTGTTGGAGGGTACGAGCTGTCATACAGAATTGCATAACATTATTCAAGATGCAAAAGCAAAACTTGAATGTGAGGTCGGTCCACTTGATGGAATGTCGGCAAAGATGGCACGTGGTATCGTAAGCAGGTTATCTGGTGGTAGTAATATACTGAAACTTTGCTCTCTAGCGATTCAAAAAGTTGATGAGTTGTTGAGTTCTCCATCTCCAGGCTTGCATGTTCGAGGTAATGACCTTCCTTGAATAAATACAAGGTTCTAGACTGCCATAATAATTGTCATGGTGATTCTGCATAATTGTCATGGTTCTATACTTGTTTGTTTTGCAGGTTCATTACCAGCTGCGTGCAGATTCAAATTCGAAGATATTACATCGTCTTCCCTTGTTATCATCCTAAAAGAAACTAAATTAGCATCACCGGACACCATCAAAGGTTATAAGCTATGGTACTGGAAGAGCAGAGAGCAACCAAGCATGGATGAACCTGTTATTTTGTCAAGAGATGAAAGAAAAATACTTGTTTATAACCTCGCCACATGCACAGAATATTCCTTCAGAATCATATCATTCTCAGATGCTGATGCGACCATTGGGCATTCCGAGTCTAAATGTTATACTGCGAGCAAGGAGGTATTTGTCAAATCTGTGACCCAGAAGGCCACGGGAATATGCCCGCAGACGCAGACAACGGATAGGAGCCAGGCTTGTATGTCCACTGGATTTAGGATCCGAGATGCTGGGAAGATCTTGCGGCGAGCTTGGGCTGAAGAAGGCTGTTTTGAGGATATGTACGAAGGTTCATGTGACATAAGTGCCACAGAAGCAGACCAGGCAGAGAACAGTGAACAGGGTCATATGTTATCTGGTGCATGTCGCAAACTTCAGTTCAATGCATTTTCTGTCCCTGACCTAAATGCACCCATGCCCATGGACATAGACTCTTCCCCTGAGAAGAGCTATGATTTAAATAACAGACTTTTTAGGTCAAATGACAGTGGTGGCTCAGAGGCTTGCGAGGCAGTCAGGAGCGCGGAGCCGGCTGCTGTTGAATCTCGGCCAGGAGGCAAGGCAAAGCAGCCCAATGGTGCTCAGAATGAAAGCTGTGAGCAGGATGGAGTTTCAGCCATCTGCCGCCAAAAGCAACTTCTGAAAAGGCCTAGAGTTCTGGATGAGGACTATGAGTACTGTGTGAAGGTGATACGGTGGCTGGAGTGTGACGGGCACATAGAGACTGATTTCAGATTGAAGTTTTTGACTTGGCTGAGTCTAAGATCGACTGAGAATGAGCATAGGGTTGTGAACACATTCATCAAAACACTAATCAAAGAACCAAGCAGTCTGGCTGAGCAGCTTGTTGATTCTTTCGGAGAGATGATAAACTGCAAGAGACCAAAAGTAGGTTTCGGCAGTGAGCTATGGCATTTGGACAAACAATAACAATTCAAGAGTTCGCTAACTCATTGGTATTCTATAATTTTTCCGATCAAGGGCAGTGAATTCCGGTTGCTTCTGTCGCCCAAAATGAGAATGAGGGGGTTAGGTTCATAAACTTGATAATCACCGCACCGACCCAGCTATCAGATTATTACCATACCTTATAAGTTCAGATCAGAACGTGCACAATTTTCTTGAGTGTCATCATTTCGACCATTACCATACCTTATAAGTTCAGATCGGAACATGCACAATTTTCTTGGGAGTCGTCATTTCGAGCCTATGGGATTAGGATATTTGATTTACTTAGAAATTCCTATCTTCTTGATTCTACTTAGGAAAATCATTTTAGGCGGAAAATAGATTGCATTGAAAGATTCCTGTTCCACCTGTAAGTAGTGGAAACAATTTTATATTCTCATTGGTTTAGTACTCTATATTCTGTCCGAGCCCTGGAAAAAAATCTTATATGATGTCATGTATGGCTTACATGTGCTTGGGACCTCTTTTTCAGTATGGATGATTTTTTGGTACTAGATGTTGGCTAGGATATATTTGGCTGGTATAAATGTTTGGTACTACCTGTTTTTTAGTTTACTAGAACAATGTTCGTGCGTGGCAACGGAATATAAATATTCTAGTAGGTTAGCTTATGATTTACATTGTGTAAATAAATGTTCATCAAATTCTGACCATGAATTACTTTGTATTTTGATTAGAAGTTTGGTAAGTAAAGTAAAATGGAATTGGTTTAGAATGTAAGTAAATTAAGGTGATTGATTATCTGGACGAAGGGGTGGTGGGAAGAAAGGTGAATGAAACCTTACGTTCTTTTTCAAGTAGTAGAGATTACGCCCGCGTGTATCCCTAAATCGATAATTTGACCAACATAATTTGGGTTATATATTACAAAAATTATTCCATTAGAAAATTCAGATGTTCTACTTTCTGTATAACTTTTGTGATACACTATATTTCATATTACATTGGTAAAATTGACAATCTAGGGATATGTGGAAGACCTATAAACAAAGAAGGATGGGCCATACTCCCCAAACCCTAGCCTGGCGCTTGGTGTGATGCCGTTTCCGGATATCGGGGGTTCTGGTGATAATAGTTGGTTCAGCAGGGGCTTCCTCCTCCAGCTTCACGGTTGCAAAATCCTCTAGCCATTTTCGCAAAATCATCATGTGCAACAGTTTGCTTCACGGTTGCAGTGCTCGTAAAGGTAGGTGGTATATGTCAGAGAATCTTTGCCATCAAATAGGGCATGTAGAAAGTCACGTGCAATATGGAAGTAGTGATTGAAGTCACGTGCAGTATGGTACTTCCTCCGTTTCTAAATATAAGTTTTTTTAAAAATTTCAATAAGGGACTACATGCGAAGCAAAATGAATGAATCTACACTCTAAAATATGTCTATATACATTCATATATAGTTCATAGTGGAATCTTTAAAAAGACTTATATTTAGGAACAGAGGGAGTAGCACTCATCGAAAATCACAGCCACAACACCTGAGGATCTGCCACCATACCTCAGTTAGCTCCAGATTATTAGAGTTTATGACTACTCGGTTGCAACCAGCCAATATGTGCGAGCTGGAGCCCGAACTTCATGGCTAGAGCTTGTGTTGATAGGACGTCGATACAACTATCAAGTAGACGCTCAGGATTGCGCCTGTGGCTCCTCGGAGCAAGTCGTGATCAAATGCCGCATCGACATCTAGCTTGGTGTAGCCACTCGGAGGTTTGAGCCATCCTCCTTTCTTTGCCATAGCCTTCGGGGAATAGGCAACCATGTAGTTTGACACAAGAACTACACAAGAACTCGAATGGCTCGATCCGTGTCTGCCCTTGGTGCACTAGTTCATGTCTTCCCCACTATCAGGCACCAACGGCAAACAGCCCGCGGCTGTTTCCCAGCCCGAGCACAGCACAGGCTTGAGTAGATAGGTGGAGAAGGAACTGCGGAGCAGCCTCACCCGCTCGGTCACCAGCACATGCCCTAGAAATCAATCAATTCTTCAACTCTTACCAGCCTCCAAATTTTCTTTGCCTTGCGACGCTGCAGGAGAGCTGTGACGCACGTCTTCCTGTCCCTGCCCACAAGCCGGGCATTCTAATTAGAACTGCCAGGATTTTTTTTTCAAATAATAAGATCGTGTAACGATTTATGAAATATGGTGGCTCAGACATGCTCAACACACGTCCTGGTTTATTAGCCCCCCTCATAGTTAGGGTCATATTTTAACCAGGATTTTCGCTAATAAAATATAAGTTATACATAGCAAAAATAACATCATCAGAAACTATGTTCAAATACGAATCCGAATGACATAATTCTTTATGACATGTATTAACAATTTATTAGTTAAATCTATGGTCAAAATTTGGCACAAAATACGGAGGGGACCAATAAGCCAGGATGGAAAACAAAATGGCCATTTGCGTTATGGTGAGCATCCCAATGGATGAATGAATAAATGTATATGCCTCGAGGGGGCACAACAAGTAGGGCCTTCAAATATTCCTATGTGCAAGCCTTTTTGTTCACGGCAAACCCGTTCTTACGAATGATCTCATAACAAGAGATTCAGATGTGTAGAACCACCAGACCCCTTCGACCTATCAAACTGCCGAAACACTTTCAGCCAAGGACAACATTCAACAACACCATGACCTCCTGCTATTATGGTCACGCGGCTGCTGGCAACTGGCAGACTGCTTCGGCCTTCGGGGATGCGCCAACTACATATTTGGAGACGCAATTCAAACAATTATTTATGAGCACCCAACCCAGCATGATGTCAGGTGGAATCAAGCGGCACCGTCTGCAGCACCGAGACGGATGCTCCCACGAAAAACAAGCCCAACGAACTCTCCTGCAGAAATGTGACAACATATGATGCAGGCTTGACTGTTCTTTTTCAATTTGTCAGTCACTGTCCCAGTCCTCGTCGGTATTCTTCTTCGTTTGGCTGGTTCTGCCACCACGCATCCAGTTGTCGCCGGTATCCTCCTCCTCGCTGCTGCTCTTGTAATTAGGAAAATTCACGTTCGGGGCACTCGAGCTCGTCTCTTCCTTGTAATCTGCTCCCCACACCTCATCATCTTCACTGTCTGACACATCATCCTCACTGTCCTCAGAAACACTAACTGCATTCTTTGGGGTCCGGCTGGGACTTCTGGAGGCCCCAGGCATATAATTCTGCCTGTGACTGGAACTACTCCTCTCATGTCGCATGCTGTCAAATCGCCGAGGATGTTCATCAGGTACATGCCTCTCCTTGTCGAATCCAACCATACTATCCCTGCCATCATCAATGTCCCAGTCCTCGCCTGACGCCTCGGTATCATCATCCAACCTGCTCGAACCTGATGTTCTTCGGTTGTTTTTGTTCTCTCTCCTGTGTCTTCCCTGGCTTCTATCCTCAGCATCTGAGTTATCATAGCTTCTCCCGAAACCCCTGCGCTCACCCACATCCTCACCTGACGCCTCTATCTCACTGTCATCATCCCATCTCCTTGTATCTGTTGCCCATTTATTGTTGTCGTTATCTCTCCTGTATCTTCCCTGGGTTCTATCATCGGCATCTGAGTTGTCATAGCTTCTATTGAAACCCCTCCGCTCACCCATCATCTCTTCTCTGTAGCGATACTGCAGCCTTGAAGTTTCTTCTTTCTCTGCTGCCTCCTCTTCCTCCCATTGCTTCTCTGCTGCATTCTCTATTTCTGCAATGAAGTTGTCAAGCTCCTCCTGGTCGCTATCCTCAGCTGGCTCAACATCTGCTTCTTTTAATTCCGTAGTCCCAGCAGTAGGTTGTTTATCCCCATGGAAGACATAGGGAGTACCTTGCTGCTCGTCTATGGCTCGAAAGAATGCCGAGGCAACTCGCTGGATGCTGGCCATGGCAACTGGGTCCTCTGGGTTAATACCTTTGCGACGAAGTTGTGTCTCTATTTTCTTGATATTCAGTTTCTGTGACTCAAGAGCCTGCTCATATCTAGCCTTGAATAAAGCCTGCAATAAGGATAAGGATAGCAAACTCCATTATCCATAGCACAAAGCCAACAATATACCCAAAATTAACAGAAAATGGACATAGCCCAAAACATTAAAAATCAATATTAAATTCTGGTTGAACTATCAACTGAAAAGGTCAGAGCAATCGATATTAGTTTCAAAGTTCCATACATATAGGGTGTATTCCCTCCGTTCCGAATTACTTGTCTTAGATTTGTCTAGATACGGAGGTACCTAGCACTAAAATGAGTCTAGATACATCCGTATCTAGACAAATTCAAGACAAGTAATTCGGAACGGAGGGAGTATGATCCAAAGCTAAATGAGAAGCTAAATGAGAGCTACAAACATTTTTAACTGCAAGGGACTGACCTTCCGTTTGGTAAGCGTGTTAAAAGGTATGAGGTTCTTTGGTTGACGGTAGTTCCTTCCACGAAACATGATAATTGTTTTGGTATTGTGAATGTTAACCACTATACCACCACTCAATCTTGTCAGCATTGATGCCATTTCCTTAATTTTTTCCTTTGGGAAATTGTCACAGCAAACTTGCACTGTCTCATGGAATTTCCAGTGCATGTGCATGTTTTGAACAACACCTCCAAAGACTCCACGAACTCCAACAGGGACATAGTTTTTATTTCTGAATCCAATCTTCTTGTAAGCCTGTAGCTGCTCAGCTGTTAACAGCTCTGGATCATGACGAGGAGCTGGTAGGTCTGGTAGCTCATACTTCTTGAGCTTTTGTAGAAGTAAAGCAACTTTTTTCTTGGCCTGCATAAAATTAACCAGATAACTAGGTAAGCCAGTGAATTCGCTATTATAAATTACCATCTGACTAAAATAAAATGATTAAAATCAAGACTATAACACAAGTTGAGTAAAGAGAAATATGCGAAATAACATATATTTTACTTAGCCAGATCCTGAGAGAAGGAATGGATGATGAGGTGAGTAATACCCAATTCAGATAGGATTTTGTGCAGATCAAGCACAAAAAAGGGGAAAGGTGTGGAAATCTGATTTCCTGATAGATCTAGAAAATGTAATTTCTTTTCATTATGTGCTTCAATGCAGCAACTAGATAATTGTTTTCTTTAAATACGGAGAATAATACGTTTATGACCAAAATTTCATTAAGAATGTAAGCATTATATAAGTTATGATGTGACTTCTTTTTCATCGGGAGCAGGAATGCCCCAATAGACTTATAATATCACTACATCAGGTCTAGTGTATCGATGTCAGATATTTATATGAGAACCAAACTGTATAGAATAATTGGCATAAGCAATAAGTCATTTTAGCCCTTTTACTTGTGAAAACATACAGGCGGTGGTAACCATTTATGTGCAGACATCAGGAGTGACATGGGAAGCCACAGGACTTAATTTTCTAGCGGAGTTAGCTGATGTGTTTTGATGAGAGCTAACCTTTATTATCTATATCAAAATTTCTAGTTTACAGGCATATAGTTAGATTTGACAATCATTTACAGGCGGTGGTAACCATATGTGCATACATCAAGAGTGACATGGGAAGCCACAGGACTTAAATTTCTAGCGGAGTTAGCTGATGTGTTCTGATGAGAGCTAGCCTTTATTATCTATATCAAAATTTCTAGTTTACAGGCATATAGTTGGATTTGACAATCGCAAGATAGCGACTTAATTCTTTCAGTTCAACAAAGTCCCTGAAAACATAATCTTGACTGTCAAAGTCAAGTCCCAACAACCTAATGATACCATCTTCCTTCTTTGATTCATTAATACTCCCTCCGTCCGGAATTACTTGTCGCGAAAATGAATGTATCTAGAACTAAAATACGTCTAGATACATCCATTTCCCCGACAAGTATTTCTGAACGGAGGGAGTACATCTGAACAAATTTCACAATGCAAATGCTTTTCTCACCCTTTCGTTTAGCATTGATAATGACAAAACATCTTCAACCCCTTTCAAAAAGCCACACATTGAGCAAATATCACCATAAATTACAGCAGTTCAAAACAGCATATCTTGTTCCATGATAGAAAAGGAGAGGGATCACAGCGAGATGGCGCAAGCACCATGGCCAGAGCATTTCGCCGGCGCCGAAGGGGGGCAGGGGGGAGGAGGAAATGGCGCTTCACTTACCCTCCGCATGCTGTGGATGAGCCTCTCGTCCTCGGTCATGAGCTTCTTTCGGAGCTTGACCGCGCGGCGCAGCTCCCTCTGCGTGCGGCCGGTCTCCCTCCCCATCCGCTTCTCCACCTTGCTCCGCATTCCTCCCCTTGCTCGTCGACATCAACCGCCGGCATACCCCACCGCCGTCCGTGCTCGCCGGCACTAACGCGGCTGATATTGAGGCCGCAGCCGCCTCGCCCCCTCGCCCCCTCGCCGCGAAGTCCTCGGAGCTAATCGACGGGGCGCACCTCCGGTGGAGCGACGAAGAGGTTGCCTTCGGGAGGTTCCGGCGGAGGCTTCTCAGAGCCCACATGGCTCGGTCGACCGCGTCGCCTGGCCACCGGTGGTTCTGGAAGGCGGCGGCGGCGGCAGCGAGGTAGGCGGAATGGGGGAGGGTTTAGCAGGCGGCGCGGGCGGTAAACCCTGGGCTGGTCTCCGGCTGCAGCTGCAGGAGCTTTTACCATCCGTTGGATGTGCTGCTGTCCACGTGGAGGAGCGTCCACCGTCAGCCTACCAGTTGGTTGTAAGAATATAGCATTACACTGTAGTCCTCCAAAATTATCACGATTACGTGTTTGACCGTCAAACTATTTTTCCTTAAAAGAACACCCAAAGGGAAACTTATTTTATAATTATGAAAAATATAGAATACAATGAAAGACAACAAGGCATAAAATGACCGGTAAAAATAAAATTACGTCAAAAATTACTTTCTTTGTATTGCACAAAAACAAACTTGAAAATGCACTGAACTAGCAGTAAGAGAAAAGGATTGCTATACTCCCTCTATTCCTAGATATAAAGCTTTTAGAGATTTCAATGTGGATTATATAAAGCAAAATGAGTGAATCTACATTCTAAAATGCATTTATCTACATTAATATGTAGTCCGTATTGAAATTTTTTAAAGGTCTTATATGTTTAAAAACAAAGGAAGTACTGGATTCTGAAGACCGCAATAGTCACTCACGATCAGAAACGGGATCTAACAACAATTGAAACAGGGCCGACCCTGAGAGAGGGCGGGAGGGGGGACGCCCCGGGCCCTCAAAATTCTGGGCCCACACAAATAAGTTGCAGCTCATTTAGCCATAGGCCAAGGAGCCACGTGCATAGAGTGCTACTAGCAGACATGCGACTCGGCGGCAGTCAGCACATATATACACGCAGCCTATGAGTCAAGAGTTGAAAACAGAGAACTTTATGCCTCACATTACGCAAACTGTCGGGGATCCGCATGGAAGCGTCCCCGATTGGACCGGCCCATTTACTTTTTTTGGTTTATTTTTCATTTATATTTCCTTTTTTCTTCAATTTATTTTTTTGAAAAATCATTTTTTAATGTTAAAAAATTTAAAATCTGTTTGAATTTTTTAAAATGTTCATGTTTCTGAAAATGTTTGGAAAATTCAAAAGTGTTTGCAATTTTAAAAATTGTTCCTGAATTTAAAATGTGTTTATAAAAATGTGCGTGTTTTTGAAAATTATTTAGGGATAACAAAGAATGTTCAGATTTTCAAAAAGTGTTCCCATTCTTCAAAATTATTCACGGGTTCAAAAAATGTACGCATTTTCAAAATTTGTTCAAAATTTTAATAAATGTCCATGTTTTCAAATATCATTCATATTTTCAAATAATTTTTGTAGATTCAAATATAGTTCGTTTCCACGACAATGTTTGAGTTTTAAAATTTTGGTAATTTTTTTGAAAAATATTCATGTTTCAAAAATTCACCTTTTCAACAAAATGTTCGCGCTTTATATTCTTTTGGGATCTGGCGTTGTTGTTTCAGTTCTTTAGGCTGGCCATAGTGGGGAGTATACACTATTATCATATACTACATCCATAATGCATAGTATCATAGTTTAGTAGGTGATCTCATTTTTTGGCATGCAAGACACATAGTAGCATAACATTTATTATGATACGGTGTCTACTTATGTTACTACAACTCTCTCTCTCTCTCTTCTTTAATTCTCTATCACATAAGCATGTTTGCGAGTCCCAAACACATGGTACCAGGTATGTTACCCCCACTATGGCCAGCCTTAATGTTGTAGCCCTTGTCAGCTCTAGTGGGCAACATCTCGCAGTCTCCAACGAAAGGGATGTGGTTCGAATCTTCGCAAGTGCACTTTCTTTTTAGGCATTTTCAATATGTGTTGGTATAACATCCGCTAATGAGCCTACCAGCGTGGCTCCAGTGTGTGATTTGACGACTATTTGTCACGAAACACAATATATAGGAGCTCCCGTTGAGGACCATGACCTCGTCCTGCCTATTTTGCTTCTGATCAAGCCAGTGAGGGACACGACTTCGTGATGATTCCTAGCTATTCGCATATTCCTCTAGGCCCCGTCACCTGATTGAGAATTTGCGAGCCACTGGAGGCACGAGTTGCGCCACCAATGCCGACACTCCGATCTCTAGCCCCCGACGTTGGTCGATCAGGCACAACCAGACCACACCGTCGAGCGGCTCCGCCTGATGAGAGTCCACTCCATAGTCTCCACATCGTGTCATGGTCGAGTCGCTCATGGGCCGAGTTGCTCTGATCTAGACGATCCAAGATACTCCTTATTCTCTACTACTGTAGATGACTCGTTGCATCATTAGCACAAAGACCAACCACAACCGTGAAAGTTAAGTAAGCTAAGGGCGTCACGTATAACGACATCATCATCCCGAGTCTTGTGTCGGTCGCTTTACCAGTTGTATAACAACCACTTCCCTTTACACATCAGGCCGACTAGAGCAGTAAGCGAACATAAACGACAAATGCATTCACATGCTCCCGTGGCATATGATTAAAGTAGGATGCTGAAAGTGATATGAAAATGTCGCTTATCGATAGGACACATTACCCTAGGAATAAGCTGAAGGGTAAGCAACTGCCATACGAAAGCACTGCGGCATGGATTGGTTAGGTCCGAGCCTTCCGAGCTGCCGGTCTTTATCACTCATGGATCCGGCCTAGGGTCCTCCGCATCGCTTCGATGCCACATCTTGTGCGTTGTTCCACACGTTTTGGATGAGCCCGTGTCGGACTGGCAGTGTTGTCCGCTTCCTACCGGCCTAATCTTTTTGTGCGAAAGGGTTCGCGCATGCACCCAACTCGGTGTGTGTCATGCCTAGCCTTGTCGTGTGGGGTTGTGAGGGCTTGGCTGGCCGGTTATGTTTGTGTATGCCCGTCGGCGTGCTGCATGCCCAAGCATTGCACAACGTTTTACCCGGGATTTGCATGTCCGAACCCTTGTCGTCACATGCCCTAGCTGGCTAGCGCTTGTGGGGCGCTTTGTTGGGTTGTACATAAGAGTAAACATCAACCCACTCCCTTTGCACGTTGGATCAACTAGAGCAGTTAACGGACACAAAGGACAAACTGAAAGGATCGATATGGTTGATTAGAGGAGGGTGAATAGGCAACTAAAATTTTTAGCTTTTCTTTACCAAATTAAACTTAGCATAAAAATAGGTTGTTTAGATATGCAACTAGGTGAGCAACCTATATGATGCAACAACAACAATCATACAAGCAAGCAAGAGATACAACACAATATAAGCTTGCACAAGTAAAGGTAAGAGATAAGTTAGAATGGAGCCGGTGGAGACGAGGATGTGTTACCGAAGTTCCTTCCCTTTGAGAGGAAGTGTGTCTCCGTTGGAGCGGTGTGGATGCACAATGCTGCCCAAGAAGCCACTAGGGTCACTGTATTCTCCTCACGCCCTCACACAATGCGAGATGCCGTGATTCCACTATTGGTGCCCTTGGAGGCGGCGACCGAACCTTTACAAACAAGGTTGGGGCTATCTCCACAACTTAATCGGAGGCTACCAACGACACCACGAAGCTTCACCATAATGGAATATGGCTCCGCGGTGACCTCAACCGTCTAGGGTGCTCAAACACCCAAGAGTAACAAGATCCGCAAGGGATTAGTGGGGGAATCAAATTTCTCTTGGTGGAAGTGTAGATCGAGGCCTCCTCAACCAATCCCTAGAAAATTAACAAGTTTGATTGGTTAGGGAGAGAGATCGGGCGAAAATGGAGCTTTGAGCAATAATGGAGCTTGGGGAGGGAAGAGGTAGTCTTCTTGGGGAAGAAGACCCCCTTTATATAGCGGGGGAAAAGATCCAACCGTTACCCCTTCACTCAGCCCGTGACACGTGGTACTACCGCACACGCTTGCGGTACTACCGCTGGATGGTGCGGTACTACCGCTTGCGCGGTAGTGACCAGACGAGGCCTTGTTGCGCATGGCAACAAGCGGTAGAACCGCTGGAGCGATACTACCACGCGCCCCTGGGTACTACCGCAAGGCAGGGCTCTACTGGGCTGGAAAAAGCATGGACTAAATAAATTACGTCCATGACTACTTCCGCTGAGTTTAGGACTGTGCGAAAATCCGGTACGGTACTACCGCTCGCAGGGAGCGGTACTACCGCATAGGTTACTTCCATGCCTACTTCCGCATGCGCCAGTGTCAGGGCTGGAGGAAGTGGTACTACCGCTCACCAGGAGTGGTACTACCGTTGGTCCCTGCGGTACCACTGCTCCTTTGAGTGGTACTACCGCAAGCCCCTGCGGTACTAATGCTACCTTGAGCAGTACTACCGCAAATGCACTGTCATCAATCAGCAAAACCACATAGGGAGAAATATGCCCTTACAATCTCCCCTCTTTTGGTGGATTGATGACAATACGGGATTTGCACATAGGGATATAAAATGAACATAAGCAAACCCAAAATCTATAAAATATAGACATGCTCCCGCTAGATGTGTGCACTATAAATATGCTTTGGACTGCACAACACACACCCACTAGGATCAACACTCCCACTATATTTTATGGACAAGGCAAACCTTGCAACAATAAGTGACACTAAGCATGGAAGCAAGGTATAGAAAATGAGCATGAAGTAAATGGCACAAGATAAATTGAGCTCACAATATACTAAACATACTAGACAATAAAAGATAAGCTTGAGGACATATGTCTCACACCATATGATAGAATAAGTCTCCGGGACACACACGCACACGCACACAAACCAACAAACCAAATCAACGAAGGTTCAATGAAACGGAAGCAAAGAGACACAAGACTCGGAAATCCTACACTCTCTCCCCCTTTGGCACCGAGACACTAAAAAAAGGCACAGAGGACACCTACAACACAGGTGGTAGCTCGCACTGATGTGATCACCCATCAAGCTCCTCATCTATCTCTGCTGCAGGAATGGACTCCTCATCTGACTCAGCCCAGTGATATCCTTGCTTCATCATCCAGGCAGTCGCAGGAGTGATGTTCTTCTCGGACCCGCCCGAGACTTGCTCGCCAAGCTTCCTCAAGATCCTCTTGTCATGCCGGCGACTCTCCTTCTGAGCAACGTGGGCCTTGTACTGCCCCTTGGCCTGCATGCAGAACAGAGACTTCACCTTGGCCTTGAGCTTCTTAGCCCAAGATGGCTTAGAAGAGGGAGGTGCATACCACTCAGAACTGTCCTCAGCCTCCTCCTCCTCCTCCTCCTCAAACTCATCCTCATCAACATCCATGCATGCAGCCTCGACCTCAGCCCAGGTAGTGGTGTTAGCCCACTTGTTCTTCTGGCGCAACTTAATGGGCTCATGGCGAATCCAGTTGGGAGCAAGTAACTCTTCACCTGGAAAGAGTGTAAGTGCATCTAGTGCCCCTTAGTGATTTTGGTGTATTGAAGACTTATAGGTTAAGGGACTAATGCGTTTGTGAGTGTACACAGGTCTATAAGTCTATGAGGAGTTTGATATTTACAGAGAAAGTCGACCCCTAAAAATGAAGTTCTTCGACTGAAGACTTTGGATTTCTGAAGACTTTCTGAAGACTTTGAAAGTGAAGAAATTGGTGTGACCTTGAAGACTTGGTATTCATTCGAGGAACATGAAGTGTGAAGACTTTTGTTTTCGTAGTTTCATTTTCTCTTTCTTGAGTCATAGGAGACACCACACTATTAAAGGGGGTCGAGGAAATACTAAGGAAAATTTTCCATGTGATGCTCAACTCAAAATCCTACACCTACCAATCCCTTCGAGTGAAGCCATTGGAAATCTCATATAGTCCAGTCATATTCTTCAGTGACAGAGACGAAGTTCTTCTAGTCTCTGAGGAATTTGTTCTGACTAAGGAGTTAGGAATTCGCTAGTGCGGATTGCCTACACAGTGAGGAACATGATAGCCCTGAGGATTTTGCTACTCAAAATTCCGACCGTTGCTGTGCTATGCGCCAGCTGTACCAAAATATCTATCCACCTAACGGTCATATCATTGAAGGGCATTTATGTCTTATCATGTCGGGCTGCTCCCTAGGCTATAAATAGCCGCCCCCTACAACCACTAGCTGGTTGGCTGCTCCGAGAGAAACTGACACTTGTCATTTGAGAGCAACCCATCCTCCGAGGACTTTGAGAGAAAATCATCAAGTGAGGAAAAACTCAAACCCAAACACCTACAAACCCCAAGTGATTGAGCATCACTGAAGAGATTGATCATGCGTGGATCTGACGCTGTTTACCTTTGAAGACTGTGCTTCTTCCAGACGGTTAGGCGTCATGGTCTAGAGCATCCAAGAGGAATTGTGGATCGCCGTGTGACCAAGTTTGTGAAGGTTCAGAAGTCATCTGAAGACTTACCACGAGTGATTGGACGAGGTTTGTGTGACCTTAGTTCAAGGAGAATACGGTGAGGACTTGGTGTCCTGAGCTGCGTGTTCAGGACTGGGTGTCCGGGACTGTGTGTCCTCGAGTTTAAATACTCAGCCGCTCCAACCAGACGTACAACTGAGATAGCAGTTGGAACTGGTCTACCAAATCATTGTCTTCACCAAGCTTACTGGTTCTATTTCCTCAATTCTTTCATTTCCTCATAACTGTGTTGTGTGTTTGTTCATATCTATGTTTGAAGACTTTGACTGAAGATTTTCTCAACCTCCTCAGTTCAACTTCTTCAGTCTGTTTGTCTTCATCCTGTGTTATCATGTACTTACACTTCCTGTACTCTGTGCCTGTCTTCATTTCATCATGATGACTATGCTTGTATTCTGTTATGTTTACTTTTGAGTACTTATTCCGCTGCTAGTAGTTCTTCGCTAAGGAATTTCCTCACCGGCAAATTCCTCAGTGAAGAATTTCATAAAAATCGCCTATTCACCCCCCTCTAGTCGATATAACGCACTTTCAATTGGTATCAGAGCAAGGCACTCCCTTGTTCTGTGTGATTTTGGTTTAACGCGTAGAGTTTTAGTTATGTCGACCTCAGGTATGATCAAGGTCCCTGCTGGGTGTCCTACCTTTGATGGGATGGACTACCCCTACTGGAAGAATAAGATGCAAATGCATCTTGAGGCAATTGATAATGATCTCTGGTATGCTGTGGAAAATGGTGTTCCCTCAGTCACACCTTCTCTGAATGCTGCTGATGGGAAGAGATTCAAGCAACTTGACTCTCAAGCGAAGAATATCATATGTGACCATCTGAGCAAAGGACAGTATGGCAGAGTGAGTGCTTTGGAGACAGCAAAGCTTATCTGGGACAGGTTGTCCAAAGTGAATGAAGGAGTCTCAACACAGCGTGACTCTTGAGTTGATGTTCTTCGCAATCTCTTCAACCACTTCAAAAGACTCGACAATGAAAATGTTCAACAAACCTTCGATCGCCTCAGTGACATCTCAAATGAGCTTCAAGCACTTGGTGCCACTGACATCACCGACCATGAGGTGGTGAAGAAATTACTGAGATCGCTTGATTCCTCATTTGCCACTCTGGCATTGATGATACAAGAACGTGCTGATTACAAGTCACTTGATCCCACTGATATTCTCGAGAGGCTAAATACTCATGAGTTCCAACTTGCTGAAAAAAGAGATCTCTATGGTTCAAGCTATGGCAGATCACGCGCACTGAAGGCCAAGGCAGTATCTGAGTCCGAATATGAAGACTCTGGTAGCAGCCTTGGTGATCCTGAAGAACTAAGTCATGATCTGGCTCTGCTCGTGAAGAAGTTCCAAAAGTTCTCAAGACGTGGTCGCCTTGGAAGACCCTCAAGGAGCAATGATTCCTCATCCAGTGACTACAAGAGGTGGCTTTGTCACAAGTGCAAGAAACCCGGACATTACATTCAAGATTGTCCTCAATGGGAAAAGGAATCAAAGAAGAAGAAATACAAGGATCACAGTTCTGATGATGTGAAGAAAAAGAAGAAATCCACAAAATCTTCATCATCAAAATCCTCAAAGCCTTCACATCACAAGAAGAGCAGCTCCAAGAAGGCTAGGGCATTCATTGGCAAGGAAATGGACTCTGAGGCTGAATCTGAAGAAAATGAGGAAGAGGAGACATCTGAGGAGTCCGAATCCGGAGTGGCGAGCCTAGCTCTCGCTACTGCATTCGTCAGCAAGTCTATCTTCAACACTGAAGAAAATGACCTCACCAACAAGGCTGATGAAGGCGATGATGACTATGCTCCCACCTATTGCTTCATGGCAAAGGGTGCCAAGGTACTCAAATATACCTCCTCTGAATCAAGTGAGCATGAATCTGATGAAAACCTTAAGCCCAGCTATTCTAAACTTACTAAGATTGCTGTAAAACAACAACGGGCTCTTGAAAAGGTTCAAAACATGCTAGACAAAAGTGATGATATGTTGGGTGAAGAAACGGATCGTACTAAAGCCTTGACTGAAAATCTTCAGAGACTTCAGACTAGGTTTGACAATCTTGAAGGTCATCATAACTGTCGTGGTTTTGTCACGGCAGATGTCCTAGAGAAAGGACTTAGTCGTGGAGCCATCGCGACGGGTTAGCTTGAAGGGGTTAAAGCGGACACAGGGACGCAAGAGAGTTTATACTAGTTCGGCCCCTTCGATGAAGGTAAAAGCCTACGTCTAGTTGTGATGGAATTGATGGGGTTTAGATGACTAGGGAGCAAACAAGCTTCGCCTATGTCTCGAGTTGTTGTCTATCGTCCTTGAACTGCCGCCGGGTCGTCCCCTTATATACACGGGTGACGCCCGTCGGTTCACAGAGTCCCAACACCGGTCGATATTCGTATCCGGGTAGGTCTCTCCTTATTCCTAACTTACAATACAAGTTTATACACAAATACCGGTTTACAACTACAAGTCTTAAACCGACTACGGGCCTTAAGCCCTCATCTGTCTTCCTGGGCTTTAGCACTCTTGAACTACTGATGAAGTTGACCCGACCCAGATAGGCCGGTTTACGCCCAGCAGTAATATCCCCAACATTAGGCCCCAGATTGATTTGAACGGGTTCATGTCAATCCTTTAACAAAAACTTCATCTTCAACATCTTCTCATACATTGGTAAACTGCCATGATGTCATCTTCTCTGATTGCTGTAAACCGGAGTGACGTCACCTATCATAACGAAGCTATCCATCATGCTTCTTTGTTTAATAGATCTGTGGAAATCGAGGCGACAACTCCGTTTCGTGGCCCCTTGACTGTCGCACCTGACACATGTCCTTTTGCCTTATAAATAGGACCGAAGGGTCATTTCTTTTCTCCCCTTCGTGCCTTTCTTCTACGTCTTCCTCGCGTCGCCAGCCTCGGAGCTCCGCCGCCATCGTCGACCTCTGCCTCAACCTTGGCCGCTGCATCAACCTGGGCGCACCAGAGCATCGCGGCAACCTTCCGTGTCTTCCTCAGCTCCAGTAAATCCTCTATCCTTTCCCCCGCAGATCTGCTCTAGGGTTTCACAGTTCTTCAGTGTTCATCGTCTGCCTCTTGCTCATACGATAGATCTTTAGATGAATCCGCAAATCTTTATTCTGTGCAATGGTAGTTGTTTAACCTTCGCCTTCACTTACGCATCTCAAAACCATAGATCTATATGTACGTTTTGCTCATTGATTCGGTACTGATCCTTTTGGACCTCTGAATATTTATCTCTTTTCTGAACTTGCTTCAGATCCATCGCTGTAGAGAAATCTTATGAAATCTGTTTCTATAAACTTACTCATCTGCTTCAATGTTTAGACCAGGCGGTTTAACGTTGTAGAAAAAATTGCCAAACCGGTATATACCATTAGTCCCCTTGTTGAACCGCCAGATGTTGTTGCTTCATAAAACTCCGGTTCAGATAGATCTGTCTCCGGTTTAACATTGCACATACCAATGTACCTTGATCAATGCATTTTTGAACCGGGATCTTCTACCTTGTAGATTTCATCATGGCCAAGCAAGTATATGAGTGCAATTGGGTTCCTTCTCGCGTCACCGAGGCTCAGCTGGACGATTTAGTCCTAATCGGCGCTTTAGGCAGCAAAGATACCATCCATTGGAGGGCTCCTGGCAAAGAATGTCCTCCCACACCTCAAGAAGGAGAGGTCGTTGTTTTCGTAGATCACTTAGCCCGGGGCTTTAAGCCGCCCGGTTCTAAATTTTACCGGGATGTTTTAGCCGATTTCCAACTCCATCCACAAGACACTGGCCCCAACTCTGTTACAAATATGTGTCACTTCCAAGTGCTCTGTGAGGCGTTCTTTCAAGAGGAGCCCACAGTGGAATTGTTCAGAGACCTTTTCCATCTAAACCGCCGTACTGAGTTTACTGACGGCTCCAATCCGGAGTTGGGTGGCATGGCGATCCAGAAAAGGAAAGAGGTCACATACCCTCACGCCAAACTGCATAGCCACCCCAAAGAGTGGAATCAGACATGGTTCTATTGCAAAGACACCTCCCCTGCCGGTGAGAATCCCTTGCCTGGCTTTCGTCCGGAGCGGCTCAGCAATACACACCCTTTTCCGCAAAGATTGACTGCCCAGGAGAGAAGCAAATATGCCCCTCAACTGTCGAAGCTCAGAGCTTTTATGGCCAATGGTTTAACAGGGGTTGATCTCGCTCGCTGTTGGATATCATGGAGCATACTGCCCCTTAGTCAGCGCTCCGGTTTGATGTGCGAGTACACTGGCAGTGTTGATGACCCACTGCGACATTCCAAAATCCAGCTCACCGATGAAGAAATCACAGAGGCTGTGAATAAGATGCTGAATGAACCGGAACACATCTGTACTAAAAACGGCCTGCTTCCCTTCTGTGCCACCAACAAACCGCCAGCTATAAGACTTTGATTTTTCTTTTTGCTGAATCTGTTATTGATATATCTGGTCATTGTTTAATATCAGTGTCTGTGTAATCAGGGCAATGATCCGTTTTGGAGCAAGAAACTACCGCAGGAGAAACCAGAAAAACCAGACAAACCGGAAAGAGCAACCCGGCAAAAGACTAAAGCTGTGAAGAAGACTGCCCACAGGAAAAGAACCACTGCATCCTCTAATCCGGACCCTGGTGATGATGTGGATAATCCGGACCTTGAGGTAGAACTTGACTCACTTGGCTTATTTTTCATGCGTCTTATTGATGATGATATTTGTCAGGATGATGCCGAAGCCAGCCACGCTAATGCTGCAGAGGTAATTATTCTCTCTTCCAATTCAGAACCTTTGCCTTCACTAAAAATCCGTCAGGCAAACCGGAAAGTTAAATTTTCTCATCCTCTTGCTTATTTGGATCCCAAATTTCTTATGAAGACCCAACAGCACGAAGCTCGTCGCACAACCCGGCACAGCGGACAGGTAGTTACCTCCGCCGGTTTACCGAACAATCCGGTTCGGAAACGCCGTTCAGAGGTCTCTAATTTGCTTGTCAGTGCTTGTCCTAAAGCGGGCTGCTTTCGTCAACCTCTTAATCCATCCGACTCCGATTACCAGGTTACTTCCCACTCATCTTCTGGCGAGTCATCGGCTACTCAGCTGCCACCGCTCAAAACGGTGCTTGGGTAAGCTATACTTATCATAACATTTGTAGCACATCGCCTTAGAACATATGCTGTATTTGATTTTGTTATTCCTTTCAGGGCCAAACCTAGGCCAAGCAAGAAGGCTCTCCTAGACAAAGCGACCGAAGAAGATGCCGTCCTTGAACCGGGCAAGACACCAGATCTTGAAACGGCTATTCCTGAGGATATACCCAATGATCCACCGCAGCAAGACGACGATCTTATTGCTGAAGAGAGACCTACTGATGCCTCAGGTCCTGTCAATCAGCCCACAATCTCCATCCGGATTGAGAAATCCACCGGTCCAGCAAAGCCTACTAACAAGCCAACAGCCCCAGTGCAAAATGGCGATACCAAGGACGATGAGGTTGTCATTACTGGCACTGGCCATACCGAGCCAAGCAATCCCGTTGCTTTGTCCAAACATTCTGCCAAGGAAGAATTTGCTGCCTTTGGCAAAGGCAAGTGGAATGTTGATCTGGCGACTTACGCTGCTTTGAACGCCCAAGATATCCATTCCGGCTACCTGAACCGGCTGTATACCAGTCGTGACTATGAAGCCGGTCTGGTTAACATGATGAAAGATAAATATGAGGTAACTTCCATATGCTCTTTCCTGCTTGTATGCTTTAATTCTTGCTGACTCTCCTAGCCCCCAAGGGCCGGTTTGTAATCTTCTTTCAAACCGGGACTTTACTAATATAAATCTTAATGCTTTGAAATTTGCTGATGTAGCCCCCAAGGGCCGGTTCAACTTAACATAGTTAAACCGGTACTTTAAGTAATTGAGATTGCCGCATCAGAATATATACGAGCAAATAGCCATTAGCCCCCAAGTGCCAAGTTGAATACTTGTATTGATCTTGGGACTTTGTAAGCAATTGAAAGATGAAGATCGAATATGCATTAGCCCCCAAGTGCCAAGTGCATAACTTGTTATGTGGTTGGTACTTCAATCCTTGTACCATTTTGTTGAAGCATATAACTGTCTGCATGCAGGCTGAGCTGAAGACGAAAGAAAGCCAAGTCGCCGATCTCCAAGAAAACCTGAAAACCCAACAAGCTGAAACCTCCAAAGCAAAAGAGGAATTAGCCAGCGCTTTAAGCGCCATGGAACAGCTTAAGGAGAGCTTCAAGAAGAAGCGGGCGGATTGGGCCACTGAAAAGTCTGCTTTAATCAAACGAGCAGAGGATGCCGAGGCTGCACTAAAACCGGTGGCGGATGAACTGACCAGCATAAAGCGGCACGTGCATGCCATGACCACTGCTATCTTTGGTAAGCCAATTTGACTTCTGAATTGACTCGGCCTTCTTACAGAGCTGCCGGTTTAACCCTTTACGATATTTCAGGGACACGCATTGGTCACTTAGGGTCAGATGTGTGGAAGAAATTGAAAGCCGCCTATACGTTGGTCGAACAACTGTACACTGGTGCACAGCGGATCATCTGTACCGCATCCCACAACAAACCGGCACCCACTTTGATCCAAGACACTCTGATGAAACTGTCGGTGCTTCCTGCCCGGGTTGAAGAGCTGAAGAAATCTGCTGCTCGAACCGGTTGCGATCAATGCCTTAATCCGGGCCAAAGCCTGGGTGCCGGATTTTGATCCTATTGAAGCGGCTCAGGGCTATCCCAGCTTGAAGGAAGACCAGTCAGAGTTTGGTGAAGCGGATCTGCGAGCAATAAACTGGGAGGTGCGTCCGCTAGCTTGTCAATTGGCTAAAGAAGCAGACTTGTCTCATTATCAAGCCCAATATGACAATCAGAACAAGCGAATAGCTGCACCAATTCATGAACCGGAAAATCTTATCCCTCCAATCCGTAAGCATAATTACGCTCCCGATATTGACCCGTCATTGCTGATCCATGATGAAGCTGTTTTTCAAGCATTAAAGGGAATCGACTGGACAACTGTTGATTTCCAGCCGCTGGGTAGAGAAACTGAAGCTGAAGCGGCGCAGGATGACCCACAACCATCAGGCCAGGCTGGTGACCAAGCTTGAACCGGAAGCCGGTTTAACACTGCTTCTCTTTTGCAAAAAAAAAATGATCTTATTGTGGGCACCGTGTTGCCTTGTAATAGGCTAGCTGATACTTTTGATGTTGATATGCCTTCGTGCATAATTTGCTCTTCCTTTGGGTGATGAACTTGCCAAAGTACTTTCTGCAATAAAAAAATCTTCAAGTGCCACCGCGGTTGTACCGTCAGGCGGAATATGATGTCTGCATACATGAAATCAAAACATCCGATTTTTTAAGTATATGACCAAACTTTTGAGATACATAATACCTGCCATCGTTGAACGTGAAGTTGGCTCGGCCAATCTTGAAGCGAAGTTTTATAAACCCACACTGTTGGAGGAGATATCAGCTCCCATATATATATGACGCCGGTTTACCATGTAAACCGTACCGGGTTATAATAAACACCGTGTTACTCCATAAGAGGATGTTAACAAAAAAGATCAAACCGGGCAAATAGTCTCCGGATTGAAGTGAACCGTGTTCCTTCAATTGACAGTACGAACCGGTTGAAAACTTTGTCGGTTTAAAGAACGCAATAAAAAGAAAGAAGTATCTTGCAAAGAAAAGTGTGAAGCAAATGCAATGACAAAACCGTTTGCAAAAAAGGTTTATTTGAGCTGATCAGATGGCGTTAACATGGCCGAACACGACCAAGCTCCCGTTAGGTGTAACTATGGTTCTAGTCAGCCAGGTCCCCAAATGAAACCGTTGCATTTATGCCGATCAAGTGGCATGGCAATTGTTCGGGTTCGACCAAGCCCCCAAGTGATTCTGTGGCCTTAGGCCGATCAAGAGGCATGACTGGTTCAGACGTGACCAAGTCCCCAAGTGATCTGGTGGCTCTCGCCTATCAAGAGGTATGGTATTGGTTCGGACACGACCAAACCCCCAAGTGATATAACATGATGCTTTTAAAAAGCTAACTCAAGGGGTAAACCGGAGGCCGCTTTAGAACAACTCTGTGTAACCACACATGATGTAAAAGAATAGATACCCCGCTTTAGCTGAGGTTCCAGTTTATTATATTTAATCATAATATATACATCGTCGTAATATGTACATAAGTAGAGCCAATGGCTCAGGTATAGTAAGGCCGAAGATGAGCTATGTTCCATGGCCTGTTGGTCTCCTCCTCTGATGTACGTGAGTCCTTATGTTCTCGAATATCGATCAGATAGTATGACCCGTTGTGCAGATTCTTGCTGATCACGAAAGGCCCCTCCCAAGGTGGGGATAGCTTATGCATATCAGTCTGATCTTGGATGAGTCGAAGCACCAAATCTCCTTCCTGAAAGGTTCTGGTTCTGACTCGGTGATTGTGATAACGACGAAGATCCTGTTGGTAAATCGCCGATCGGGCGGCTGCTATGTCACGCTCTTCATCCAACCGGTCCAAAGCATCTTGCCATGTTGTCTCGTTGTCCGCTTCAATATAAGCCATCACACGAGGTGAATCATGACGGATATCACTGGGGAGAACCGCCTCCGCTCCATAAACCATGAAAAACGGTGTGTATCCTGTTGATCTGTTGGGTGTTGTATTGATGCTCCATAACACAGATGGTAATTCTTCTACCCAACAACCCGGCGTTCTCTGCAAAGGAACCATGAGCCGGGGCTTGATGCCTCTCAAGATCTCTTGATTAGCTCTTTCTGCTTGACCATTGGACTGTGGGTGTGCCACTGATGAAACGTCGAGCCGGATGTGCTCCCGTTCGCAGAACTCCTTCATGGCACCTTTGGACAAATTGGTACCATTATCTGTGATGATACTGTGTGGAAAGCCAAACCGGAAAATCACTTTTTTAATGAACTGAATCGCCATGGCCGCATCACACTTGCTAACAGGTTCTGCCTCCACCCACTTTGTAAACTTGTCAACCGCCACCAGGAGGTGGGTCTTCTTATCTTTGGACCTTTTGAAAGGCCCAACCATATCCAGCCCCCAAGTCGCAAACGGCCAAGTAATTGGAATCATTCTCAATTCTTGAGCCGGTACATGAGCACGTATTGAAAACTTTTGGCAACCATCACATCGTCTGACCAGATCCTCCGCATCAGCATGAGCAGTTAACCAATAGAAGCCATGGCGAAACGCTTTAGCCACCAGAGATTTTGAACTGGCGTGGTGACCACAATCTCCTTCGTGGATCTCACGCAAAATTTCACGGCCTTCTTCAGGAGACACACAACGTTGAAATGCTCCTGACACACTGCAATGATGCAACTCGCCGTTGATAATAGTCATGGACTTGGATCGCCGGATTATCTGTCGGGCCAGAGTCTCATCCTCTGGTAACTCGCCTCGGTTCTTGTACGCCAGGTAAGGAAGCGTCCAATCCGGAATAACATGAAGAGCTGCCACCAATTGAGCCTCCGGATCAGGAATAGCCAAATCCGCTTCACCAGGGATCTTGACCGACGGGTTGTGCAGCACATCCAGAAAAACATTGGGCGGGACCGGTTTGCGCTGAGAGCCCAGCCGGCTTAAAGCGTCCGCCGCTTCATTTTTCCGCCGGTCCACGTGGTCCACCTGATAGCCTTTAAAATGACCTGCAACAATATCCACCTCACGACGATATGCTGCCATTAGTGGGTCCTTGGAGTCCCAAGTGCCGGACACTTGCTGAGCCACGAGGTCCGAGTCACCGGAACACTTAACTCGACTTAGATTCATCTCCTTAGCCATCCGGAGACCATGGAGCAAGGCTTCATACTCAGCTGCATTGTTAGTACAAGGGAACATTAAACGGAGAACGTAACAAAACTTATCACCTCATGGGGAAGTTAATACGACTCCAGCCCCCGAGCCTTCCAATTGCCTAGATCCGTCAAAATGGATAGTCCAATATGTGTGATCCGGCTTTTCTTCAGGTGCTTGCATTTCCGTCCAATCATTGATAAAATCAACAAGTGCTTGAGACGTAACCGCCGTCCGAGGCACATACTTCAAATCGTGCGGCCCAAGCTCTATAGCCCACTTGGCAATCCAGCCAGTTGCTTCCCGGTTCTGGATGATATCCCCCAAAGGAGCAGAACTGACCACCATAATTGGATGCCCTTGGAAGTATTGTTTAAGCTTCCGGCTTGCCATAAAAACTCCATACACCAGCTTCTGCCAATGCGGATACCTTTGCTTGGACTCAATGAGTACCTCGCTGATATATAGACCGGACGTTGAACCGGATGCTCCTTACCTGCCTCCTTTCGCTCCACCACAATAGCCACGCTGACCGCCCGAGCATTAGCAGCAACATATAGCAGTAACGGCTCCTTGTCAATGGGAGCGGCGAGCACAGGCGGATTGGCCAATTGCCGCTTTAAGTCCTCAAACGCTTTATCAGCAGCAGAACTCCAGACAAACTAATCCGTCTTCTTCAACATCTGATACAAAGGGATTGCCTTCTCACCAAGACGACTGATAAGCCGGCTTAACGCGGCAATCCGGCCTGTCAGGCGTTGAACATCATTTGTACACTTCGGTTTAGCTAGGGAGGTGATGGCTGTGATCTTCTCCGGATTAGCCTCAATTCCCCTATTGGACACCAGAAAGCCCAATAACTTGCCCGCCGGTACACCAAAGACGCACTTGTCCAGATTAAGCATCATCTTGTATGTCCTCAGGTTATCAAAGGTTTCCTTTAAATCACCAAACAGAGTCTCCTTCTCCCTAGATTTAACCACGATATCATCCACGTAAGCATGTACATTACGGCCAATCTGTTTGTGTAGACAATTTTGCACACAACGTTGATAAGTTGCCTGGGCACTCTTGAGCCCGAAGGGCATAGACACATAGCAGAAGGCTCCAAAGGGAGTTATGAATGCCGTCTTCTCCTGGTCCTTAACTGCCATTTTGATCTGATGATAGCCAGAATATGCATCCAAAAAACTTAAACGCTCACAACCCGCCGTAGCATCAATAATTTGATCAATACGGGGGAGGGCAAAAGGATCTGCGGGACAAGCTTTATTAAGATCTGTGTAATCCACACACATGCGCCAGGTGCCGTTTTTCTTAAGGACCAGCACCGGATTGGCAAGCCACTCAGGGTGAAAAACTTCAACAATAAAGCCAGCTGCTAAGAGCCTGGCTACCTCTTCTCCAATTGCCTTGCGTCTTTCTTCGTTAAACCGGCGGAGGAACTGTTTCACCGGTTTGTATTTAGGATCCACATTGAGGGTGTGCTCAGCGAGTTGCCTCGGTACACCTGGCATGTCAGAGGGCTTCCATGCAAAAATGTCCCGATTCTCACGGATGAACTCGATGAGCGCACTTTCCTATTTCGGATCCAAATTAGCACTGATGCTGAACTGCTTCGACGAATCGCCCGGTACAAAGTCAACAAGCTTAGTTTCTGCTGCCGATTTGAACTTCAGGGCCGGATCATGCTCCGTAGTTGGCTTCTTTAATGGAGTCATGTCCGTCGGATCAACATTGTCCTTATAATACTTCAGCTCCTCGGTGGCACAAACCGACTCTGCATAGGCCGCATCTCCTTCCTCGCACTCCAAAGCGATTTTGCGGCTTCCGTGAACCGTTATTGTCCCCTTGTGACCCGGCATCTTGAGCTGCAAATACACATAACAGGGCCGTGCCATAAACTTGGCGTAGGCCGGTCACCCAAACAGGGCGTGATATGGACTTTGGATTTTCACCACTTCAAATGTCAATGTCTCTGACCTGGAATCATGATCATCCCCAAAGGCCACTTCCAGAGCTATCTTACCAACAGGATATGCTGATCTGCCAGGTACTACACCGTGGAACACCGTATTAGACGGTTTGAGGTTTTTATCTGTTAGTCCCATACAACGGAAGGTCTCATAGTACAAGATATTAATGCTGCTCCCTCCATCCATGAGCACCTTGGTGAACTTGTAACCTCCCACCTGAGGCGCCACCACCAGAGCCAGCTGACTCGGATTATCAACCTGGGGAGGGTGATCCTCTCTACTCCATATGATTGGCTGTTCAGACCAACGTAGATAACGGGGTATGGCCGGTTCAACAGAGTTGACCGCCCGCCTCTGAACCTTCCGGTCTCGCTTGTCCAAGCTAGTGGTGAAGACATGGTACTGCCCACTACTCAACTGCTTTGGGTTGCTCTGGTAACCTGACTGTTGCTGCTGTTGGTTGTAACCACCCTGGTTGTTCTGACTATTTTGACCATTATGTCCGCCCGGATTACCATTAAATCCTGAACCAGAATTTCCTCCACCATAACCCAGCCCGGATCCTGAGCCACCGCCGGAGCCGTGATCATACCGGAAAGCATTAGAATTCTTGAACTCCTGCATAATGAAGCAATCCTTCCAAAGGTGGTTTGCTGGCGCCTCCTTCGTCCCATGTCTTGGACAGGGCTGGCTTAGCAGATAGTTTAGGCGGTCCGGGTTAGGGTTGGGTGCCCCATTGCGATTTTTCGGTTTACCCTTGCGTCGCTGGCCATTGTCTTGCGTGTTGGTATTAGCCACAAAGTCCATGTTACCATCCGCTTTACGCTTGCCTCCACCACCATTGCTTGTCCAGTGATGCTGCTGACCTTTGGAGTTGCTGTTCCTCTTTCCCTTCCCTGTCTTGTCATCATCAGATTCGGGATCTTTGGTACTATCAGAATCAGCATATTTCACCAAAGCGGCCATGAGGGTCCCCATGTCAGTGCAATGACGTTTCATCTGTCCCAACTTCAGCTTTAGGGGCCCAAACCGGTAGTTGCCTTCTAGGGTTAATACTGCGGTGTCAGCGTTGATGCGGTCTGATGAGTGCAACACTTGTGAAACCCGGTGCACCCAATGAGTCGTTGACTCTCCTTCCTCCTGGACGTAGGTAGCTAAGTCCACTATCGACATAGGCTGTTTACATGTATCCTTGAAATTGCTGATAAACCGGGCTCGTAATTGGGCCCATGAACTGATAGAATTAGCTGGCAAGCTTTTTAACCAAGTACGGGTCGTTCCTTCAAGCATCATGGTGAAGTATTTCACACACGCCGCGTCATCCACATCAAGCATCTCCATGGCCATCTCATAGCTCTCCACCCATGTCTCTGGAGGTTGATCCGCCGTGTAATTTGGTACCTTGCATGGGCCTTTGAAATCCTTGGGCAGGCGCACAGTGCGTAAAGCGGGGATAAGGCAAGGCACCCCCAAAGAACTAGAAGTAACACCAGGTTTGATTGAGATAGTTGGACAAACCGGCGTGAGCTGCCGAGCCTGATGCTGTGCGGCTAACTCGGCCTCCCTGCGCGCTCGGGCCCGGTCCACCACTTCCTGAGCGTTATCAGCACCGCCCGCCGGGTTGTTTCCACGGGGTTCTCCACTTCGTTCATTACTCGACACTGCCGGTTCATCCATATGTCTGCTATAGCTCCGGCTTGGACGGGGGGTCGAGTGGATCCGGTCGCGGCTGTACGAGTACGCTTCCTGTTGGACCAAAGCTGTCCTCAGAAGCTCCTTGACCCGTCGTGTCTCCACTGCCTGCGGTGAGTCACCTTCAATTAGAATGGCCTCCAGCCGTGCAGCAGCGGCAACGAGATTGTCCATCGGGTTGGAGTAGTGACCCGGAGGTGTTAAAACAGCCTGAGGTATAACGGTGTTTTGACGAGGCAGGTCCATCTGATGAGGCTGAACCGGTGCACCGGTCCCAGGAGCTTCCGCCCGGTTTCCCTCCAGCGGATTGCCGGTTCTTGCTCCTGGAGTGTTGAAAAGGTCTCTGGCCTCGAAAACCGGAGGCAAACGGGATCGGTGCTTCCTCCTCATGACTTCCTGCGACGCGCTCTGGTCCAACATGAGCCTGTAGGCCTATGCGTCTAAAGCGGCCCGCTCTGTGGCCATCCTGGTGTCCTCAGCTGCCAGATCCGCCTTGGCCTGGGTGATCTGTTCCTTTATCTTTGCAATCTCCGTGTTGTGGACGTCCTGATCCGCCGGATTAGCTTCCGCCATAAGCACAGCCAATGCATCAAAGAGCTCTGATAGAACTTGAGCCGGCGGGCGCACAGGGCCTCCTGCCCCGGCAGCCGTCGTCGCTGCTGAACCGGAGGTTGTTGCCACAGCGGTCGAAGAATGAAGCGCTGCTTGTGTGCCGGCCATGAATATTCCAACCCGGTTGGGCAGATCAGAGGGGTCCGGAATACTGTCGCCATCGGAACAGCCCCCAATCCGGCCGTCTTGTAGCTGATAAAGAGATTCGGTTTCTCCGGTCGATGACTCATCATCGGAACAAACGACGGTCTCGCCGCGAGATTCCGATCCATCCTCATAACTTCCTCCATGGATGACTCCCACGAAGGCACGCTTTATGGCCGGTTTAACCCGGGCGGATCGCGCACGCTGAGCCGTCTCGACGAGGTCGGTGCAGATGTCCGGCTCAGGGCCCGGTTCACCGATCTTGCCAATGAAAATGTGAATGCTACCAAAGGGGACCCGGTACCCGTACTCAACTGAACCGGCCTCTGGGCCCCAGCATGCGTCGTCGATGTAGAGCTTGCCGCGACGACTCTTAGTCATCCGGCCTACAACGTAGCCCTTGAGTCCTTTAAAGCGGCCCTCCAAGAACCTGAAACCATCATGCGATAGCCCCATGGTGGGCGCCAACTATCGTGGTTTTGTCACGGAAGATGTCCTAGAGAAAGGACTTAGTCGTGGAGCCATCGCGATGGGTTAGCTTGAAGGGGTTAAAGAGGACACAGGGACGCAAGAGAGTTTATACTAGTTCGGCCCCTTCGATGAAGGTAAAATCCTACGTCTAGTTGTGATGGAATTGATGGGGTTTCGATGACTAGGGAGCAAACAAGCTTCGCCTATGTCTCGAGTTGTTGTCTTCGTCCTTGAACCGCCGCCGGGTCGTCCCCTTATATACACGGGTGACGCCCGTCGGTTCACAGAGTCCCAACACCGGTCGATATTCGTATCCGGGTTGGTCTCTCCTTATTCCTAACTTACAATACAAGTTTATACACAAATACCGGTTTACAGCTACAAGTCTTAAACTGACTACGGGCCTTAAGCCCTCATCTGTCTTCCTGGGCTTTAGCACTCTTGAACTACTGATGAAGTTGACCTGGCCCAGATAGGCCGATTTACGCCCAGCAATAATATCCCGAACAATAACACTCTCTTATCTGATCATGAGAAGCTTTCTTATGAATTTCTTCAAAGAAAGCAAGACCTTGAGATGCTAAGAGTGAGTTATGAAGATCTTCAGAAGGAGCGCGATTCATTACTTGCTCAACAAATTAGCGCTTCTCAGGAAGAATTTGTTCCTCCTTGTTTGAAATGCATTGAACGTGAATCTGCTAATTCTTCACCTGAATGTTCAAATGCTGCTAATGTTTCAAATTCTTCACATGCCTCTGCTATCACTAAATCCTCATCTAAGGACATTGCTAGTATCACTGACGATGCAGGGCTGAAGGAATTGTACATGACAGGCATGCACAAAAGCCTCAAAGGGCATCAGACTCTTTGTGATGTGCTTAAAAAGCAGATCCTCAATAGGAACCCTAGGAAAGAGGGTATTGTCTTTGAAAGGAAACTTAATGCTGATGGTACATATTGGAAGCCTGAGCAGTACCCCAAAACTACATGGGTTGCTGCAAAGGGACCTCCAGTTGATCCATATAATTTATCTGGATTTGCATGTGAATCTCCTCGTTCTGATGATGAGTCATTTGACTCCAACTATAAACTGTTCAAAAATCAGAATGGTGAAGTATTTGCAAGATATGTTGGCACTAACTGCAGGAACGGTCCTCCTATGAAGAAAATCTGGGTTCCCAAAAGATGCCTTGAAAATCTTCAGGTGAATGTCATCATGGCGCCACCTATGAAGAATAGGAACCCTAGATGAAATTCTTCATATGGACCAAATTCTTCATATGGATCAAAGTCCTCATATGAACATCATCGTGCTAACCCATTTGTTTTGCAGGGAAGATCTAAGGATTATGGATATGTGCATTATTCTTCAAATCATTATGTCCATAAGTCCTCGAAGAATTTCTCTGCCTATTCTTATGCTTACTCTAACCCCTCTTATGTGAAACGAAATGGATTGGCTTCTATGCCATCCTTCTCGTATGGAGCTCGCGGAGTGATGAACTCTTTGCCACCCCTTCAGATGTGGGTGGTCAAGAAAAAGAACTAATCTCTTCTGCAGGGTCAGGTCTCCAGACGTACGTAATCGTCTGAAGAATTTGCTGGAGACCTGAGTATGCCTGAAAGGACCCAGGCTAATCATGAAGAAATGAACTTTCATTTCTCACGTCCTCATACTGCTTTATCTGTTCTGTTGCTTGATGAATGGATGTCATATTCTTCACTGATGAAGTATATGAGTTTGTAAGCTGCACTAATTCATCTGCAGGATGATCAACCCAAAGCCACTAAGTGGGTCCTTGATAGTGGATGTACAAATCACATGACTGGTGACAAGAATCTATTGATGGATGCTCCATTATCTCCGTCGCATCTAAAGCATATCATCTTTGCCGACAAAGGCAAAAGTCAGGTATTGGGTCTAGGTAAGGTTGCGATCACAAAGGATCGACACATGGACAAAGTCATGCTTGTTGAGTCCTTAGGATACAACCTTATGTCTGTCTCAATGCTGTGTGATCTTGATATGGTTGTTGTCTTTGGCAAGTATCGTTGTGTTGTGGTTATGGAAGCTGACAATTCCAAAGTCTTCGAAGGCTTTAGGAGAGGAGACCTGTATATTGTTGATTTCTCTACAGGACCACAACCAGCCGTGTGCCTACTTACAAAAGCTTCAGAAGGCTGGCTCTGGCATCGACGACTTGGTCATGCAGGCATGAGGAAGTTGCACACGCTTGCGAAGAATAAGCATGTCATTGGCATCGAGAATGTCAAATTCCTCAAGGATCACCTATGCGGAGCCTGTGAAGCTGGGAAGATGACAAAGGCCAAGCATCCAGTGAAGACTATCATGACCACTACTCGCCCATTTGAATTGCTTCACATGGATCTTTTCGGTCCTAATCATTATTCTGCTATTTCAAATGAAGCATCTCAATATGGCTTTGTTATTGTTGATGATTACTCTCGTTACACATGGGTACACCTTGTTACTTACAAACATGAAGTGCAGGAAGTCTTCAAACGATTTTCCTCGAGGGCTTCGACCAACTTTAGTGTGAAGACCAAGCACATCAGAAGTGACAATGGCACTGAGTTCAAGAATTCTGGTCTCTATGACTATCTTGATGAACTTGGTATTACTCATGAGTTATCTGCTCCTTACACTCCTCAGTACAATGGTGTCGTGGAGCGCAAGAACAGGACTCTTGCTGAGATGGCTCGCACTATGCTTGATGAATACAAAATGTTTCGTCGTTTCTGGACTGAGGCAATTGATACTGCGTGCCACATCATCAACAGAGTATATCTTCACAAATTCTTCAAGAAGACTGCCTATGAACTCCTCACTGATAAGAAACCCAATGTAAGTTATTTCAAAGTCTTCGGTGCTAAATGTTGGATTAGAGATCCTCATCACAACTCAAAATTTGCACCGAAAGCACATGAAGGTTTTATGCTTGGTTACGGAAAGGACTCGCACACCTACAGAGTTTTCAACAACGTTGTTGAAACTGTAGATGTGCGGTTCGATGAAACTAATGGCTCGCAAAGAGAGCACCTACCTACTGTGATAGATGAACCAGCACCTGAGGAAACTATCAAGTTCAAGGCTACTAAGGATGTCATTCCTACTGAAGAATCTGCTGAAGAATTCATTCCAGAACAAGAAGAACATCGAGCTAATGCACCTGAAGAAAATACTGAAGAAAATGGTGCTGAAGAAAATGCTGATCAAATTCCTCAACGACAACCAGCTCATCCTCGCATTGCAAAAGAAGTGCAAGTTGAAAAGATCATCAATGACATCAAAGCGCCAGGTCCTCTCACACGCTCAAAAGCTTCACATTTATCTAACTTTTGTGGGTACTATGCTTTTGTCTCTATCACAGAGCCCACTAAGGTAGATGAAGCATTTTTGGAGCCTGAGTGGATTCAGGCCATGCAAGAAGAATTACATCAGTTCGAGCTCAACAATGTCTGGGAACTGGTCAAACGTCCAGATGCTCGCAAGCACAACATCATTGGCACAAAGTGGATCTACCACAACAAGCAAGATGAAAATGGCCTTGTGGTGAGGAATAAGGCACGGCTCGTAGCTCAAGGCTACACACAGGTTGAAGGAATTGGCTTCGATGAAACTTTTGCACCTGTTGCTAGACTTGAGGCTATTCGCATATTACTTGCTTATGCTAACCATCATGATATCACTTTATATCAAATGGATGTGAAAAGTGCATTCCTAAATGGTAAACTTGAGGAAGAAGTATATGTTGCTCAACCCCCAGGTTTTGAAGATCCAAAGAATCCTGACAAAGTCTTCAGACTCAACAAGGCCCTCTATGGCATCAAGCAGGCCCCACGGGTGTGGTATGATACCTTGAAGGAATTCTTCATGAAGAAAGGCTTCAAACCCGGTTCACTCGACCCTACTCTTTTCACTAAATCTTATGATGGTGAATTGTTTGTGTGCCGAATATATGTTTATGATATTATCTTTGGCTGTACTGACCAACGTTATAGTGATGAATTTGCCTATATGATGAGTGAAGAATATCAAATGTCTATGATGGGAGAGTTGAAATTCTTCTTAGGTCTTCAAATTTGTCAACAACACAATGGCATATTCATATCTCATGAGAAATACCTCAAGGATGTACTGAGGAAATTCGGCATGCAAGATTGCAAAGGCGTCAAAATTCCTATGCCCACAAATGGCCATCTGTGCACTGATGAAAATGGTATCGACTTCGATCATAAGGTATACCGCTCCATGATTGGTTCTTTATTGTACTTATGTGCATCTAGGCCAGATATAATGCTTAGTGTTTGCATGTGTGCCCGATTTCAAGCTACACCGAAGGAATCACACCATAAGGCTGTGAAGCATATTCTTCGATATCTAGCTCACACACCAACACTTGGATTATGGTACCCCAAGGGCTCGGCTTTTGATCTCATTGGATATTCTGACTCTGACTATGCTGGTGATCGTGTGGACCGCAAGTCAACATCTGGTACATGTCATTTCCTCGGACGATCTTTGGTCTGTTGGTCCTTAAAGAAACAGAACTGCATATCACTATCTACTGCTGAAGCTGAGTACATTGCCGCTGGTTCTTGCTGTGCTCAATTGCTATGGATGAAGCAAACTCTCAAGGACTACAGCGTCAACATGAAGAATGTGCCTCTCTTCTATGAGAATGAGAGTGCCATCAAGATTGCTCACAACCCAGTTCAGCACTCGAAGACTAAGCACATTCAGATTCATCATTTTTCTTCGTGATCATGTGTTGAAGGGCGACATTTCTATTGAACATGTGAAGAATGAAGAACAGCTAGCCGATATCTTCACAAAGCCCTTGGATGAGAAGAGATTTAGCAAGTTGCGGTGTGAGCTAAATATCCTAGAATCTTCGAATGTTCTTTGAAAAGGACACTCATCCTAACACTTACGCAAAATTGATGACTTAGATGTGCAACACATGAAGAAACATTTTTCTTCAATCAATGAAGAATAACACTCTTAGTGTGAAGAAATTAACGAAGAATTTGATTCTCAGAACCCTACAATAATTGTACGCGGTGTCTGAAATCATCATTCTTATACGGTGGGTCATGCCACCACCAAAAGTTGAAATTCCTCAATTTTGCATTGTCTTCACTATTTCCGTCGTTTTTCTTCATTGGCTTTATATACATATATATATATATATATATATATATATATGAGTTTATGTCCTCTACAACATTCACTTATTGCTAATTCTTCAAGTTGGTTTTTCTGCTAAGTGAATGTGATCGGACCCTTTTCCCCTCTATGCTATACTCAACCCAATCTGTTCACAAATTCTTCATGTGCGTTCTATTTGAAACTCGTTCAAAATCTTCACTGTGTCCTTGTCAGCTGAAGAAATTGCAAACGGAACTTTAAAACCTATCCTATCTAAATTTTTGGCGTTGCCGCTCAAACCGTTCCGCATCCCACGATACACTTATCCTTTCACCCATGATCGCACACGATCTCCACCTCTCAGTACGTGGGTGACACATGTCATGCGAATGAGAAGGGTCAGGGGCACGTTCGTCCAATTACTTCGGGCGAACAGTTTTTCACCGTGGCTATAAATACCCCTCTTCCCCTTCCTCACTTCTTTTACTCCGCTCGACCTCTCTCCAGCTCGAGCTTCTCAAACCCTAGCGTCGCCGGTGAGGAAGAGCTTCACTGCCTCGACCTCGTCGCCTCCGTACTCGCACCGGCCGCGGAAATCTTCACTCCGCCGCCGCCGTAGCCGTCTTCCTCCACCGAGTTAGGGCGTGGAAGATCTACAAAGATGAACTTCACATCTCCTCACTCCAGTTCGTCGTGTTCTTCATTCAGGGTAATAAAAAGTTACTTTTACTACCCTCGTTGATTCGAATGTTTATCTACAAAATCTTCAAAGGTGTTTTTCTTCATATCCTCACACACTAAAACACCTCTCATATCACCTGTTCTTGATTCGTTTCTCTAAGCTATGTTTTTCTTCAAGATTCCTCAAATGTGTGGATTCTTGATCTACACATCTCTGGAACCTAAGACAAAGAACGCTTAGTGAAATTCTTCAAGACTCAACTGGTCAAATTCCTCAAACTTGTTATTTTTTACAAAACCTTCTGAGAACGCATATGACCTCTCCAAATTCCTCGCAACTATACTCTGTTCACAGGTACTCATGTCAGCTACTGAATCACTAGGTTCTCATCAACTTAACTCATTTGCAGCATTCCTCAAAGAAAAGTTGCATACTTCTTCAGAGAATTCAATTGTTCAAATTCCTCAAATGAAGAAAATGGCTGACGGCAAAAAGCCACAGAAAGAAGGAAAGATGGCTGAGGTCAACACATCGTTTGATATCCCTGATGATATATATGCTGGGTACTGCACACCTCCTGAGGAAGACAAAAATCAGCGCAAGGTGCGCATTCAGAAGATAGAGAGGAGATGGGCAAGAGAGTGGAGGGAGTACAGGTATGTTACTCCCAAGTACATGAAGAAATTCGCACTCAATCCTCCATGCCCAAGACCTCCATTGGCACCTGGCCAAATAGTTGATCCCACCAGCCTCAAGCGTGGTGAGGACTATCCTGATGAATGGGCCAAGCGCCAAGCCAAGTTGGCTAAGCAAGCCAGAGAAGCAGTGAGGAAATTCAATGAAGACTCTGCTGCTGCCTCTGCTGAGGCCTCTGTTGTCAAGCCGAAGAAGGCTATGTCAAAGAAGCCTGCGCGCAAGCCAAGTGCTTCACCAACAGTGCCCTCAAGGCCAAGTTCCTCAGCAATGCCCTCACGGCCAGAATCCTCAAAGCCCTCACGGCAAATTCCTCATGCTGCTCCTGTTCCTCAAAAGTCCTCAGCTCCTCAGCCAAAGTCTTCGGACGCTCCGACAAAGTCCTCTGCACCTGTGCATCTCGCCACGTGCCAAAGGACTACTGGCATCTCAATTGCCTCAGGAGCTTCAGCTAGTTCCTCAGCTGCACCAAATTCCTCAACGGGACCCTCTCTACTGAAGACAAAGGCCACTGCTGGACGAGGTCCTCTCCCTAGTCCTCAGAAGAAGCAGGTCGCCTTCCAAGTGTCGTCTGAAGAAGATGAAGCTGATGATGATGAACTTGCTGAAATCATCAGAGATAGGCAAGTCAGGGCCGCTAGAGCCAAGGGAACAAATGTGCCACTGCTTTTGGATCCCAAGTTGATCCTCGAATACATTGACGTTTGGCACAAGGACCCCAACACTCCCATGCCTGACTTCAAGCTGACTCCTGGCCAAAGTCACATGCTGACTCACTTCATTCAAGAAGAAAAATGGAAATTTGAGAAGGCCAGGCAGATCAAGAAAGCGCAGTACAAGAAGGAGCGCTATCTGAAGAAAAACGTTGTCTGTATGACAACTGAAAAACTTGTCACTACTCAATCTGAGATCAAGAAACTCAGTGATGAATTTGACGCATACCATGCTGATTGGCTTGGAGCCAAAGTTTGTTTTGTGAGACTCGCTGATAACTTCACCTCAAATGTTGCAGCCCCAACGCAACAGGAAGTTCCTCAGGCTGAAGCATATGCTTAGCCAACTGAAGAACATGCCAGCACCGCTGATGAAAATCAGGCTGCTGAAGAAAATGTTAGTTCCAGGGCTGATGAATGCATTCCAGCCGCTGAAGAAATTTTCAGGGCATCCACTAGTGGTGCGCCTGAAAAAACTGAAGAAATCAGGGCAACTGCATGAGTTGTGCCTGAAGAAAATCAACCAGATTCCTCTACTCCTCCTGCGCCAACACCAGCTCCGATCCTTCCATCTGCATCAGATGTGAAGAAAACCAAGGCTGCAGAGCGTGCAATAGTGAAGAAAAGGAAAGCATCAGCTACTTCAGATTCTTCAGCTCCGAAGAAGATGAAGCCTTTGACCAGTTCATTTGCTAATCCCATTGATGCTGTTCCAATCTCAACCATGCCATCAATGGACCTTGTTCCTTTTGGTGAAGAATATGAGACCCCTAGTGGATCTGATGAAGAAAATCATTCTGCTGCTTCGTCAGAGCAGATTGATGAAGAAATTGAAGTGGATGCGGTACCTTCAACACCTGTTATCTCCTCGCCTATGCCTCAGTTCACAGCTGAAGAGGCTGGCATTGAAGAAATGGAAGATGAAGATGTGGACATTGGCTGCTCCACACCAGTAATAAGTGATGAATTCTGGGAAAGTCAGCATCCAAACTCTCCAATGTTCACACCGTTGTAGCAAATACCTCAGTCCCCCGCACAAACTGTTCAAATGGGCTCTAAAGAAACTCACCCCACTTCATATGTGCGTGAAGAAATTCCAGCCACTAGCGCTGAAGAAACTGCTGCTGCTGAACATCTGAAGACACAGACTGCCACTGAAGAGGAACCAGAAATTCCTCAGCCTGAAGAACCTGAGATTGCGATTCCTGAGGTTGTGATGCAACTCACTGACACTCCTCTGCCCAATCCAAAGGATCCATTCTCACGCAAGCAAAAGTTCAAGGCTGATGATTTCTTCGGCGAGCACGTATTGTTCGAAGACTACAACCCATATGATTCTGCTCGTATAAGGAAGAGGCGTTTCTGGACTGCTAGTCAAGCAAATTTCTATTCCTCAGTGCTGTTCAACAAAGAGAAAATCTTCTACCATGAGCACATTCCTCACGTGGATATGGAATCTCTGTCGTGTTTCGTGCCAGTCCTCAATGTTCTTCACGACGCTAGACTGTTAAATTTTTGCTCTGACATCTGTGATTGGAATGAAGAACGGATTCTTCAATTTTATGCAACGCTGCACATCACAGGAGATTCTGAAGATGTGTATTCATGGGTGCTAGACTGGATGTCTATAAACACTCACTACACAGCACCAGCTTCTGAATTGCTTCGTGCCTTACCACTCAGTCCTCCCCTTGAAGAAGCTCATTGCATCTACAGTGAACCTGAGCTTACAAATCACTACATGCAGGTTCTGATGAAACCTTTGAAGCCAGGTCAGGCCCCACGAACCAAATTCCTCGTGAAGGAATTACTTTATGTGCCCAGAACTGTCTATCGTATTCTTACAAGGACAATGAGTCCTATCAAAGGTCACGACTAATCTGATGAGGAAATTGTTGGCATCATGAAGAATCTGGTATTCAACATCGTTCATGGCATTCCTGTCAATTATCACGATTTCTTCATGAGGACTCTGGCAAATGTTGCACTGTCTCCGTTTGAGCTGAAGCCTTATGCACCTTGGATTATGAGATTCCTCAGGACAAGGTCTTCACTCAACTACAAAGCTGATTTTCAGAATCACCTCAGCTACTTGCCCCCGATTGAAGTCCTCAAGCAGACCTATTTGTCAGTTGATGAAAAGGGCAAGGCACCAGCTGTTATAGATGAAGGCATTCGTCCATTGGATGGACAGTTTCACAAAGCTGCCTCTTATTCCACCAATGATGACTCTGCCACACATGACTCTGCCAATGCACCCAAGTCTACTCCTCAAGCCAATGCTCCTCGTGTGATGACTGATCGTGAGCTTCTGCTTAGTCTTCACCAGAAGGCGGATCGAAATCATAAATGGATTAAGCGTCAGTTTGGTTCATTTCTTCACAACATGACTGCTACACACAATGCAGTGAAGAAAAACCATTACTACCTCCATGAAGTCTTCGGTCGCACCTGGGAAATACTATCACATCTGTATGGTGAAGAAGATCTGAAGAAAATGGGTCTCAAGGAAGATTTTGACTGGTCTGCACCTCCACCGAAGAAATTCAAGAAGGTCAAGGTTCCTTCCTTGGTGGCCAGCTCATATTCTTCATCGCGCGACACAGATGAGAATGAAGACTTGGACGACACTGCGGCAGGCCCTACTACGACAAACGACCCCAACAACGCTGGCGCTCCTTCATCAACTTGATATTCTTCAGGGGCGTTAGTCCTCATATTCGATCCCTTTTGTCATTTGATGACAAAGGGGGAGAATTTTGAGTTAGTCTTCAAGCGGGTCTTTCTATATGGGCGTTTTTTTAAGTTACAACTCTCATTCTTCTGAGACTTTATTGGATCGAGTTGTAAACTTAAATCCGATGATGCTCTGATACTTTTGATATGTTTTTCTGCATGCTTATTCCTCATATATGCTAATGCACGCATGTTGAATTACATCAGTCACCATATTTCATCATGCATTTCAAATTCTTCACTGTGATATGTCAAATGCGTGTATGAATTACAAGATATAGGGGGAGATCTCCATGATTCAACTCTTCAAGTGTGCATTGCTTCAAAAGCAAATTCCTCACTATGCACATCTTCAGGGGGAGTTCTTCTATATCTTGCAATCAAATTCCTCAATTTCAGTATTTACACTTCATATGTTTATCCCCATTGAAAACTTAACCTATATTGTCATCAATCACCAAAAAGGGGGAGATTGTAAGTGCATCTAGTGCCCCTTAGTGATTTTGGTGTATTGAAGACTTATAGGTTAAGGGACTAATGCGTTTGTGAGTGTACACAGGTTTATAAGTCTATGAGGAGTTTGATATTTACAGAGAAAGTCGACCCCTAAAAATGAAGTTCTTCAACTGAAGACTTTGGATTTCTGAAGACTTTCTGAAGAATTTGAAAGTGAAGAAATTGGTGTGACCTTGAAGACTTGGTATTCATTCGAGGAACATGAAGCATGAAGACTTTTGTTTTCGTAGTTTCATTTTCTCTTTCTTGAGTCATAGCAGACACCGTACTGTTAAAGGGGGTCGAGGAAATACTAAGGAAAAATTTCCATGTGGTGCTCAACTCAAAATCCTACACCTACCAATCCCTTCGAGTGAAGCCATTGGAAATCTCATACAGTCCAGTCATATTCTTCAGTGACAGAGACGAAGTTCTTCTGGTCTCTGAGGAATTTGTTCTGACTGAGGAGTTAGGAATTCGCCAGTGTGGATTTCCTACACAATGAGGAACATGATAGCCCTGAGGATTTTGCTACTCAAAATTCCGACCGTTGCTGTGCTATGCGCCAGCTGTACCAAAATATCTATCCACCTAACGGTCATATCATTGAAGGGCATTTATGTCTTATCATGTCGGGCTGCTCCCTAGGCTATAAATAGCCGCCCCCTACAACCACTAGCTGGTTGGCTGCTCCGAGAGAAACTAACACTTGTCATTTGAGAGCAACCCATCCTCCGAGGACTTTGAGAGAAAATCATCAAGTGAGGAAAAACCCAAACCCAAACACCTACAAACCCCAAGTGATTGAGCATCACTGAAGAGATTGATCCTGCATGGATCCGACGCTTGTTACCTTTGAAGACTGTGCTTCTTCCAGACGGTTAGGCGTCATGGTCTAGAGCATCCAAGAGGAATTGTGGATTGCCGAGTGACCAAGTTTGTGAAGGTTCGAAAGTCACCTGAAGACTTACCACGAGTGATTGGACGAGGTCTGTGTGACCTTAGTTCAAGGAGAATACGGTGAGGACTTGGTGTGCTGAGCTGCGTGTTCAGGACTGGGTGTCCGGGACTGTGTGTCCTCGAGTTTAAATACTCAGCCGCTCCAACCAGACGTACAACTGAGACAGTAGTTGGAACTGGTCTACCAAATCATTGTCTTCACCAAGCTTACTGGTTCTATTCCCTCAACTCTTTCATTTCCTCATAACTGTGTTGTGTGTTTGTTCATATCTGTGTCTGAAGACTTTGACTGAAGACTTTCTCAATTTCCTCAGTTCAACTTCTTCAGTCTGTTTGTCTTCATCCTGTGTTATCCTGTGCTTACGCTTCCTGTACTCTGTGCCTGTCTTCATTTCATCATGATGACTATGCTTGTATTCTGTTATGTTTACTTTTGAGTACTTATTCTGCTGCTAGTAGTTCTTCGCTAAGGAATTTCCTCACCGGCAAATTCCTCAGTGAAGAATTTCATAAAAATCGCCTATTCACCCCCCTCTAGTCGATATAACGCACTTTCAAAGAGCTTCTCCCAAGTCTTCGAGATCAAGAGGAACAAATAAGGTCCATAGATGGGCACCTTACAATGGAACACAGCAAACTGAAGCTCACTCCACATGATATGAGAGACATCAAGTGGCTCAGGTTGTTGGAGACGCGCTTCCTCACACATGAGCATCATGTCCACAAGATAGGAACACACCTTGTCCTTGTCGCCGATGCGAGGAAAAAGAGAATTGCAGAAGATCCGGTGCATGATGTCAAGAAACGGGTTCAGCACAAAAGTCTTCTTGTCATTGGGTAACTTCTTCTCAACAAGGTAGGGCTGGAGCTTGTTCTTGGAAGCTGACTTGGGGTTGGCATGTGGACGGGCACCAACGGGCACATCAAGCCCCTCATCACGAACATGCAACAGATCCATGAGCTCCTTCCACTCAGCATTCATCCTCTTCCCATTTGTCATCCAAGTCATGGTTCGCTTATCATCCATGTGGAAGTGGATAGAAGCAAAGAACTGAGCCACAATCTTCGGGTCAAAGTCAAGGTGGAACATGAGGATCCCCTCAATGCCAAACCGCTCCACCAAATCCAGAGGCTCAGCAAAATATGCCCGGTTCTTCTTCAGATGTTCCATGTCAATCCACTGAACTAGTACATAGATGTTCTGCTTGGCCTTGATCACATCTAAGAAGATGAGATTTTGTTGCTTGGTCCAAAACAAGTCATTTCCCCTGCTGAGTTCTCTAGGCTTGACGTAGGGGTTGAGCTTTCTTCAAATCATAAACTCCGCTTGAGGCATTTCATCCATGCCGACAGTTGGCTCCTTGATCTTGGTAGCTGTGGTCTTGACGTTGAGTTGTGGGGAACTGGAGCCCTCAGGAGCTTCTTGGTTGCGAAGACGCTTGGAGCTCATGTCACGGCTAGGATTCAAGCGCCTTACACCGGAACCGGAGCCACCACCTAAGACACACAATGCAAACACATGAGAAGAGCAAGAAGGATTATTGTAAAGACCAAGGCCAAAACCAAACGAAACAAGTAGAAATGAGATTGTGTGTGACAAAACAAAGTAAATTTTTAAGTCAATGGTAGTACGGAACCATGATGCGGAAGTAAAAATTTGCATCCGCTCTAGCCGCGGTAGTACTGCCGGGTTGGCACGGTAGTACCGCGCTTAGAGCGGAACTAAATTTTTATGTCCGTGCGCCGGGCAGTAGTACCGCTCCAGTGGAGCGGTAGTACCGCACGGGGCGGATCTCACATGTGCAGGCGGTAGTACTGCTCCAAAGGAGCGGTAGTACCGCACGGAACAGATCTTCGCAAGAACGGATCTAGGAACATCCATAAAGCTAGATCGGTACTGCCGTTGATCAAAACTACATTGTTGCAACACACCAAATAGCATATCTACGGCACTAGCACTCTCCTACAATCTCCTCTTGCAAAGATTTAGCCAAAAATCACAAGAACTACACATGCATCTCCCAAAACCTAGAAGCACAACAATGGGGCAAAGAGAGGGACTAAGGGAGATACCGGGTTCCATGGCAAGAGGGCGAGGTGGGGATCCATCCCACCGGTTGGAATGCGAGGAGAGTGGCCAGAGACGGAGATCTGGCAAGGTCCTCCGTCGCCATTCTTGGGCAGGAGAAAGAGAGACGAAGTGAGGGGAAGGGATGAATGGGTATGGGGGAGTTGGAACTCCCCCTTCCCGCACTTAACCCCCACGCGCTCTCGACAGCGCGGTAGTACCGCCCGGGTAGAAGTACCGCACACTGGGTGGTAGTACCGCACTTCCAGCGATAGTAAAAAATTACTGCCGCGATTGTAACACCCACGATGCGGCTATATCTCCCACGTGTCGGGGCATGACTTAGAGGCATAGCCGCATGGTAGATTTGTCGCAACAGGGGTAATCTTCACACAATCCCATGTATTGAATAGAAAGGGATAAAGAGTTGGCTTACAATCACCAATTCACACAAAGACAAGTTAAACATACATCATCCAGAATACAATCAAGGTCCGACTACGGAACCAAAATAAAAGAAGACAACCCCAAATGCTAGATCCCTGATCGCCCCAACTGGGCTCCACTACTGATCAACAGGAAACGAAACAACACAACGATCAAGATCTTCATCGAGCTCCCACTTGAGCTGGGTTGCGTCACCTGCATAGGTATCATCGGCACCTGCAACTGTTTGGAAGTATCTGTGAGTCACGAGGACTCAGCAATCTCACACCCGCGAGATCAAGACTATTTAAGCTTATGGGTAGGAAAGGGTAGAGGTGGAGCTGCAGCATGCACTAGCATATATGGTGGCTAACTTACGCAAAAGATAGTGAGAAGAGAAAGCAAAGCACGGTCGAGAAGCTAATAGTGATCAAGAAGTGATCCTGAAGCTACTTACGTTCAAACATAACACGAGACCGTGTTCTCTTCCTGGACTCCGCTGAAAAGAGACCATCACGGCTACACACATAGTTGATTCATTTTAATTAAGTTAAGTGTCAAGTTCTCTACAATCGGACATTAACAAATTCCCATCTTCCCATAACCACGGGCACGGCTTTCGAAAGTTCAAACCCAGCAGGGGTGTCCCAACTTAGCCCATCACAAGCTCTCAGGGTCAACAAAGGATATCCTTTCTCCCAGGAAGACCCGATCAGACTCGGAATCCCGGTTACAAGACATTTTGACAATGGTAAAACAAGACCAGCAAAGCCGCCTGAATGTGCCGACAAATCCCGATAGGAGCTGCACATATCTCATTCTCAGGGCACACTAGATTGTCCAAGATTCCGGTAGGCCAACCTAGAGTTGCCCCTGGTGGCCACCGGCGGCTGACAGGTTGGACCAACACTCAGAGGAGCATTGGCCCAGGGGGGTTAAAATAAGATAACCCTCGGGCTCCGAAAACCCAAGGGAAAAAGGCTTAGGTGGCAAATGTTAAAACCAAGGTTGGGCCTTGCTGGAGGAGTTTTATTCAAAGCAAACTGTTAAAGGGTCCCCATAACACCCAACCGCATAAGGAACGCAAAATCAAGGAACATAACACCGGTATGACGAAAACTAGGGCGGCAAGAGTGGAACAAAACACCAGGCATAAGGCCGAGCCTTCCACCCTTTACCAAGTATATAGATGCATTAATTAAATAAGAGATATTGTGATATCCCAACATATCCATGTTCCAACATTGGACAAACTTCAGCTTCACCTGCAACTAACAACGCTATAAGAGGAGCTGAGCAAAAGCGGTAACATAGCCAAACAACGGTTTGCTAGGAAAGGTGGGTTAGAGGCTTGACATGGCAATATGGGAGGCGTGATATAGCAAGTGGTAGGTAGCGCAGCATAGTAAATAGAGCGAACAACTAGCAAGCAAAGATAGAAGTGATTTCAAGGGTATGGCCATCTTGCCTGAAATCCCGCAAGGAAGAAGAACGAGTCCATGAAGAAGACAAACAGACGTAGTCGAATGAATCCTCACAAACGCGACGTTATCGGAACTAACCCAAAGAAGCAACACCTGAAAGAAGCAAACAACATAGTAAACAACCATCACATCAACATGGCATGATGCACAACCAAGTATGATGCATGTCCGGTTTAATGAAGCATGGCATGGCAAAGTGCACAAGCAAACCTACAAATTAAGTGGAGCTCAATATGCAACTCCGTTGCATATTGACGAAACACCACGTGACTTATTTAGTTCTCTCCCATTTAAACTACTCAACAAAATTAAATGTTGTTTAAACATGGCAAGAGGTGGAGCATAAGTAAACTAAACATTTAGGCAAGTTTAAATGAGGCCGGAAATAACAAACAACAAGTCCGGAAACTCCTCATGTGCATATTTTAGGTTTGGTACTGATCTGCCCCAAAGCATATTTTAGAGTTGCTAAACATGCAAAGTGATGCCACCATGTTAAACTAGGCATTTTCCACCCCATTTACATATAAAGTTCATTGAATTTGGAGCTACGGTTGTTAAGTTATGAAATAAAGCATTTTAACATGGCGTTATGCAAAATAACACAAACAACATTTTAAACATTTTTGACATAGATGAAAGTAGCATTTTATAAAACTACACAAAATTCTAAGCATTTTACATGTATAACACATTTTAATATGATGCACGGTTCATGAGTTATTAAATGCATGATGTCCAAGGGTTTTTCTACAAAACTATAAAACACTGGATAATAGATAAATTTGCAGATCTAGGAAAAAACCTACACAGGCCGAAACTAACATTGGAGCAGGCCCAACAGAAGAAAAAAACAAAGGGGCGCTGGGGGGTTTCTCACCATGGGCCAAGCCCAGTCGGTGGAAGAGGCAGGCCGACGGGCGCTAGCTGGGCCGAACGAAGTGGGCTGCTTGGGTCTTGGCTGGATCAAACGAGGAGGAGGAGGGGGCGCGGTCAACACTCGAGGACGAGCGCTATGAAGCGCTGCTCGACCTAAAGCGGAGGAGATGCAGGGGAAGCAGGGCAGCAATGGTGCGGGCAATGATGGGATCCGGGCGAAGAGGGCCTTGGCGCGACACGGGTGACATGGTGGCGCGGACGGGGCGACTTGGCGCTAGTCCACGTGGGCGCTGGAACGGGTCAACGTAGGGGCTCCAGCGAGCGACGGGAGGTAGCACGGCGTGGTGGCGGTCGACGGACGGCTGGATCGAGGGGGCTTAGCGACGTGGACGCCGGAGTTGGGGTCCTCGGCCGCGGGGTGTGGAAGGAGGAGCTCGTGCTCCTGGTTGCTGCTCGGGAGGTGCGAAGCAGAGGAGGCCGGTGCCTCACGGGCTGTGCGGGGACGAGGAGGCGTCAGGGAGCGCTGCTGGGGAAGGAGCACGGGCGGCACACCAGCGACAAGGCTCGCGGTGCAGGCGGGCAGAGGAGGCCGGCAAGGGGCGGCACTCGGAGGAGATCGAGGGAAGCTTGAGGCCATGGCGGCGGCGTCCTGTTGGTGCTCGCCGGCGGCGAGGTTTGCTGGGGTGGCGGGCAAGGATGGGGCCTTGGGCGTCGCGGTTAGCAGAGGAGGCCGAGGCTCCATGGCCGGAGAACGGCAGCGGTTCTGAGAGGAGGAGGTTGCAGGCGGCCGGCGGCTGGGCCTGCTAGAGCTCGCCGGAGCGACGGTCGGATCGGGCACATGCGCGATGGTGGAGCTGCAGCTCGGGGATGGGCGCATGTGCAGGGAAGCCCTGGCTCACATGGGATTTGAGCGGCGGCGGTGGTTGGATGGCGAGAAACTCGAGGGAGGTGGCTGGTTGGCTCGATGAGAAAATTGAGGAGGAGTTGCGGCGATGGAACAAGCTCCCGAGAAACAAGGGAGAGTGGGTGGCGGCGGCTGGGAGGATTAGATGGATGGATGGGACAGCTAGGGTTTCATCTGTGTATAAATAGCAGGTGGGTTAAACTAGGGGATACCCGGTCCCTCTGATTAAAATCGAGCGGTCGAGAAAAATAGACTAGGAAGCCCAAATAAGAAAACTGTGATGTTTTATATATGTTTGGGGATGATCCGGATCCAACGGTGACGACTGCCCGGGTCGGGTCCGAGGAAGTTTCGGACGCGCACGAGAGGTCTATGCACGGTGCAAAGAGGGATAGGCTGGGCCTAGGTGGACTGTGGAGAGCGGGTTGGTCTGAGAGAAGAGGGGAGAGATGCAGCCCGGCACGGTTTCCGGAGACCGAAAATGTCCGACTAAAAGACCGGCTATCCTGCCGCAATAGGTTAACCGTTGGGGCGTCAAACAGACTCTGAATGCGATGAAACTTGGCAGAGGGCCTACTGGCAACATAACAACACCGCATGCCAACTTTCAACCCATTCCGAGAACATTTTCCGGCCACTTGTAAAATAATATTTCAGAGGTGCCACGGGCACGTGCAAGTGTGTCTGGACTCAGAACAGACAACGAAAGGAATGGGGAGACCCGGACGGATGCAAGTTTCGAAAACATGACTAGACCATGCCGGCGCGCGTTGCTGCGCCCGTCTATTTTTTCAATCAAATGATTGTGATTTTTGTAAATATATGAGGCATAACAAGGAAGTAACTTGTAAAAAGGATTTCGCCCCAATCGAAGAGTGGAACTAAAAAAATGATTTGCTTCATGATTCTTCATAAAGCCGTAGTGTTCTTAAAATTCTTTGTAAGAGGTTGCCAAAGAAATACATCAATTTTTGCAGAATAAAAATCGATTTTTTAGTAAGAACTGTTTCAGTCAGAGCCTCATTTGGCCGTACAGAACCAGTGCTCTCATCTTCTTGTTGAGCTATATATATAATTTCTTCACTGATATATATCATCCTAAGCATAAAAGATGACATGTTACATGATTGTCGCATGGATATGCAAATTAAATAACTATTGCTTAGAAGAACAAATGAACTTGTTATACTTCATTCCTAAAATGTAATACATACTATAATAAAAAAAATTAAAACAGTCGCTTGCAGGAAATATCTGTAAAGACAGTCATAAGATGGATCTGGTACCAGAAAACTACAAATCACTTGTAGGAAAGGGGCGGGTATGTGTATTCGAGACTTAATAATCGTTGAAGATACATACTCTAAAAGTCTGCAACCTGTAATAACACACTCGAGTTACACATTATGAAGGCGAAGTGCATAGGTTCAATCTGAACAAATGATTTCCTTGAAAGATAAACCGAGGAAAGTACTTGGAGTATGGACATAGGATTTATCTCTTAGCAACTCCTTTTCATCATATATAAAAGAGAAAAGTCCTTCATTGCGCTTTAGGACCTGCAGTAACCAAAAACTATTGAGCCGGCGGTCTCTATTTGATACTCGCGCGTTGGCCTAAGATGACATTAAATTGATCTATGAGTAACATCCAGATCGCATATTTATCTGAATAGACAAAGATATTATAGCCAAGAAAGACTAATTTGTCAATGTCATGGAAATTTATATTAAGGCTAACTGATCATACGTTGCTGCATAATCTTACTTCAGATCAGCGATTTTGTCGTCGGAGCAGTGGCCCAGCCTGTCTAGCTCTATCTAGCGAGGAACAGAAGCTCGTCTAGGATTATAAGGAATCCAATGGCTGGAGACATCCAAAATTTCAAATCCGACAGCTAAAATCGCTGATAGCCTGAGAGGGCTGGATTAATACGCTGTTTTAATATGCTTCAGAAAATCAAAGGTATATATAAATAGTTCATAGTTGGTTTTTGATGTCTAGTTGATGTATTTTTCTGGTGTCTTGGAACAGTCCATGTGAAGATGTGTACATCATATCAGCTGAAATTATTTGTACCACCCAGAAGACAAATAACTTACTTAATAGCGAACAAAAATGAAATGTAATTAAACTGCAAGAAGTTACAAAAATAAAGCAGTCACTATGTGCAGGAATCCGTGCAATGTTTTGGAGGTAAATCTGCACTGAAGTGGAAATAGAGAAGCATTGCATGACCTCTCGGCAGATCAAAACCTATATTATCTTCCTTACACTCTTTCTTGGATTGGCATTTAGTTCAGCACCTACAGGGTTACAATCTACAGTACTTCCGCAGATGATTCCTAAGCATTTGAAATTAAAGGACAAAAATATGCATATAATTAATCTGACCATATACATGCAGTAGCTTCTGAAGGGCCTTCTTTTTTGGCAAGAAAGCTGCTGAAGAGACCATAGTTTTCTAAATCTCTAATAATAGGTAGCCATACAATTTACTTTTAAAAGCACACTTAAGCGACTATAGTAGTGCCTAAATATGTGGTACAGTACAGCCACAACAACCGATCTAGTATCATAATACGGATCAGGCATTGTCTACAGAACACAAAAAGGAATCAGAGTTAGTGAATCCTCGCAGAAGATCGTTGGACCAAAAGTGGAATTACTGTATCATAATATTAGAAGAAAAGTACCCATGACGCATTATCTGCAATACCCATGTGTCAGTTGCAGCGTCAGATGGTTTGTTGACATGCAAGTTTTAACTAAGCATGATAGAACCATCACCCAAATATATAAATTTTACAACTTACCATAACTGATCATCTCCCAAATAGTACCTATAGATAGAACACATGTTCTAATCCCCCTGGCCTGTTTTTAATTAATTATGGAATATCAACTAACTTCACCCTTTTGCATCCCAAGAAGAATAAGATGAGTCCCCGCGAAGCTTTGTACCTTGTAAACCTCATTAACCTAACCGGATAGAATCAAGAGAAAATGTATGGGATTGAAATGGAGTTCAGAAGTGGAAAAAACATACCTAAAATAAAATCAATCACGAATTAATACCGATGGTATTAAAAGTCTCCCAATTCTGCTAATCAGTTGCAATATTATCCATTGAAGAAGAGCGCAGAACATAGAGAAGCCAATGTATAGTCACTTACATGGTGAAAAATTTCATCCTCGGTCACTCAAAAACTGGAAACTTAAGTCAATACCTGCAACACATCCCTTGTGAGATGAAGCAAGAGACTATCCAGTGTGGGAGATGGAAGATCGGGCAAAGTAGTGGCACCTAAGTTTCATGCACATTTTTTCTTGGCACAGATTATGGGCAAAGTTTCATTCGATATTAATCTTATTGGCATCATCAAGCCATTCACCTAACGCCATCATGGTAGGAGGGGTTTGTCACGGCTGCTTCACACCTTCATGAAAGGAAACTGCCGCATACAGTAAAAAACAGTACCATGGCATCAATGATATAGAAACATAAACTAAGCAATCGTACATCCTTAATACATGGATACTAAACATAAAGATAATGGTATGGCAGTCCATGTGAATGAACTAATTAATTGGGCGACAACCACCGGAGAACAACTCATTACTCATATATACATAATCTCTTAATATCACACACACTTAGGTTAGGAGTAGCAAAACAAAGAACAGCTAAAAGAATGATAAAACTATTTATTTCAAGCACGTGAACACGCTGTATCACACACCACAGTCATTCTTATGGGTTGAACATCAGGAAGACTCAGTCCTCGGTTCTTATGACCGCCCGACACCTGGATCGATCGACCCTCGGTTCACCCGCATCTGGCGCTTCCGCTTGATCCCCTCAAGCTAGATTCCCTCGCGAGTGGCACGAGGCGGTCGCCCACTTCGCCTGAATTGAGCGGACGCAGCATCCACCTTGGTTAGGGTTAGCGAGCACACCAATCTCCCGAGACCGATCGGTTCAATGCTTTTTGGACCGCTCACGGAATGCTCCCTCGCTATATGGGCTGTTTGGCCCAATTAACCAGATTAGTCAGAAAAAGTTACAGGAGTAGCTGCCCTCACCAAGATGCGGCCTGCGGGGTCGGGAGCTTTGCATCCATCGGCTAGAGACAGCCATAATGTGAAATCAGATCTGAAGGCTCCGAAGGCTGATAGCGTGAGGGAGCTCCTAGGGTGCGGAGATCGGCGGACGCCGCGGGCAGGGGTGGGGGGTAGGGGTACCTTGAGGTGTCCGGCATACTGGTGGCATAGGGAATTCGGGTCATGATGGGGACGCAGGATCTCGCCGCTTCAGCGTCGGGACGGCTGCGGTACACCACCAGTTTGGTCGTCGGTAGAGAAAACGAGAGGTCGGGGAGGAGGTCTCCTAAGGGAGGGGAGCGCTCAGGGGAGGAGGTCTCCTGAGGTAGAGCAGAAAGAAAATATGCCCGTCGGGATTAACCAGATGAGCAACGGACCTGGCGGCGGTGCACACATCGTGGGAGAGAGATGAGAGGTCGGGGAGAGGGGACATCTTTCTTCTCTGCATCGAGCCCCTTGAGCGAGTGGCTTAGCAGCCTGTACGTAAATGGGCTTGCAGACCGTCAAAGCCCAATCAACCACAGGCATTCAAAAAAGTTTCCAGAATAGCGGCCTGTTAGGACAGTCAGCCCACTTCGCGGTAAACTACTGCTTAGACATAGATCTGACGGCCAGAAACTAATTAAACGCGAAATCTAACGGCCGAAAACGTTGATGGCCTGAGAGGGCTCGCTTAGTGTTCAGTTTTAATGTATCTAAATGATGCAATGCACATGATGACATGTCAAGATGGAACACGCAAGCAAATGACATGACAAAGACAGTGAATAACTAGAAGACACCTGGCGCAACGGTCTCCGGGCGTCACAACACTCCACCACTACGAGAGGATCTCGTCCCGAGATCTAGGATGGCACCGGAGAGAAAACGGAAGAGGAAGAGGTAAAACTAAGTTGCTTCTTTGACCAATGAGTGAAACCAAATAACCTTGCGAGGTTGAACAAATCGAAAGAAAGAATATAATGGAGATGAACAAAGTTGAAAACACTCCGTTAGAAAAGAGGAACAAGGAACCTTACTAGAGCCTTGTAGGTTGAAAGACATAAGAAAAAGGGTTGCAATGGACAAGAAGTACATGCAAGCACTCCGGTAGAAACGAGATGCACAAGGAAAGATAAGGATCAAATACGACAACACTCCAGTTGGAAATGGAAGGCAAAGAATATGAACTTGACAAGATGAGAGGATACTTGATGAAATTAACAACACACTGCCTCCGGAACTATTGAAAGAGTGGAACAAGGAGTAAGAAAGATCTCAGATAGCACTCCGGTTGAGAAGGAAGGCAAAACTTGATAAGATGAGAGAACTTGAATGGAGGACACGACACTCCGGTTGAATGGATAAGCACGAAAAGAACACAGTCCTCACAATTCGGGATGATGAGTGAAGAGAGCAACATCACATACCTCCGGAACAAAAGAATAGAAACTAGATTGTTTGGATAAAAGAATGGAGTTGCAAATGCCAACTTCTACCACAAATGAGCTTGGAAGGCACCCTTACAAGAAGGTTATAACGGAGTTGTTGGAAAACCAACAACGAAAAGAGTAAGCTTGTTGTGGGCTTATGGAAAACATCTCGAAATCTTGAGGTGAAATTCTGCCACATACGAAAAATGATAGGTTGGGTTGATATGAACAAGGAGACAAGAAACTTATTTCGCCGGGAGGATAAATGAAGAACTTGGTTCATTTATGAGCACCACAAATAGCAACAATCCTTAGGGAAAGCTTTAGGTGAAATATAACCCAAGATAACTCCAATGAAGAGATTGATGGGTTGCAAGGGATCTCATGAACGAATTGAAAAAGATGGGTTTAAAATATGTCATTTCGGCCAACTTGTGAATCATGAAACATGAAGGAAGCTGTCAAAACGACATAACACCACCTGAAAAAGATAAGATAGAAATAATTGCACTTCGGAATGCAAGATGAAGAATACTTGAAGTATAGCTTGGCGGATCATAGCTTCGAGAGATATCTTGAAGAACAATTGAAGAATGAAAAGAATCCTTGACGAACCACCATGTAGCCTCCATGAAGAACTCCGGTAATAAGGATGATAAAAGAAAGAGAAGTTGGGAAGAACTCCGGGAGAAGCCTTGCAATGATTACATGGAGCTTCATGATGATATAACCGAGAAAACTTGGAACTCCGGAAATAAAGATGAACAAATGAAATCAAAATTTTTGATGAACCTCTGGAATAAGGAGTTGAATATACTCGATGAAACAAGAATAAGAATTACATTATGCTTATCCTTCATCAATTTCAATTGATGACAAGTAGCGTATTTGGCATACTACTTATTCCCGTTGAAAAGGATTGATGAGAGGTATAGCGCAGACTTGAATAAGGTCTTGATGGATCCACCGGTGGGGTTTGGCAATGATGAATGAATTGATATGAAAAACAAAGGAAGAGAAATCTTGAACAAACCACCATAATAATTGAAAATGAACGAAGAAAAGATAAGGAAACACCGGGAAGAATTAGAGAACGAATGAAGATACTTGAGGGAATTTAGATACATGAGAACGAAGAGATCACGATCTGATTAGAGAAAACTTGAATGATGCCCTGGAAGAATTTGAGAGCGAGAGCTGAAAGCTGGAATGAATAAATCTGAAATGATGGGCTTCGGAGAATCAAACTGAAAAGACTCTTGAATTGCTCCGGATGGGTGAAAAGAATTCTCACAATCGAAAACAATTATGAGAGGATGGCAACAAGCTAGAACCATGAATCTTGAAGAGAATGGAGCAAGATTGACAGAAAAATCTTTTTCGGTCTTCAAATGCAGAGAATGGCGATGAGAAAGACCACCATGAATTGTTGAGATACTCCGGGATGAAAATTAGAAAGGTTGAACCAATGATGAAAAGAATTTGAAAGATGTTGGTGAAAGACATTTGACTGATGATAATCCATTCTTACGTCAAACTTTGAAATGAATTTAAGAATAACTCCGGGAAAAGTAGAAGAGTCAGGTAAGATCCTGGGAAAAGACCTGTGGGTTAGGGCCCACTCAAGAGAAACATCGTTGGAATGATTTAAAAGAGAGGTTGCGCCGGTTTAATTAAATGGCTCAAAAGAGATAACAGCCTCGAGATATCTTAAACAGATAAGGAACAAAAACACGAATCTCCTGAGATATCTTCAGCACTCCGGATATGAATAGAGAGATGAACGATTAAGAGGTGCACCGGCATGAGAAAAACATTTGAAACGAGGAAAAGATATGATCAACAAAGCTTGACTTGAATCCACCGGAGAAGAAAACGAGTGAAGAGTGATGAACTTGAAGCTCCCTTAGCATCTTCATAAGAAACATCGGGTAAAACATTGAAAGAAAAGTATGAAGAGATTTCTCACAAATAAAAGGATACATGATTAAGAAATCTGAATCCTTGAAGAAAAGGGTGGGAGGGCGGGAAAAAATAGGCAATTTGGGACGGATGAAACAAATAACGTTGAGCAGACTTTGAGTTGATCTTGCGGATGTTGAAAATGATCAGATCCACTTGAAGAGAAGCACACCGGTTGGAAAGAATTGACATGACAATCTCGATTATCATGAAGGATAAGCATCCACATAGATATATGAGAACACTGCTTAGGAAAGGTATGGAATCAACACTTGACATCGAAGCAACTCGAATACCACAACTTAAAACAAAACAAAGGTTTTGGCTTGCCGAATAAGCCGGAAACAAACATATGATAGATCCCATATCGTATCATGTGTCTGTTGGAAAGATATCCTACGAGCTACTTGAATTCCCACTTATAAACTCCCGAAACTTTCTGGTTATGCAATCAGGTGTTGGGGATACAGGGGAAGCATAATATCTCACCCAAACTAACAATACCTACATCCAGCTGTATCCATCCTTCAACACATAACCAAGAACCTTCGGAAATCGTGTACCTCAACCTTCGAAAAGCATCCATTATACGAGTTATGGAAATACTCCCGAACTCCCGCCCCAGTACTGGGTGGCGTCGAGGTTATCTCACCAACAACTGCATAAAAGAGATTTTCGATGTCGGCGAGCTCAGGTATTCCAGAACTTCAACGATAAAATTGTGACGACAACACCTCGGAGCTCAACTCCCAGGGACACTGCCACAACCCCTAAATGTCAGGAGGCACCAAGAACAATGTTCTCGTTACAAAACCATCGAAACGATTCCAAGATACCCGCGTGATCCTAAAAAAATTCGTGAAATTTGAGGAGAGAAAAGTCAAAACTTATACGTCAGGAGGCCTCACCAGAGCGACGAAGGGACTGAGGAGTAAAAGAATCCTACTCTCCGATATATATAATCCTAAGACTCAAAACATTTTGTTCTAGACTCAACAATGTTAGCGATTCGATCAAGTAGGGGGCTCCTAAGTCGGGGAAGGCTCTGATACCAACTTGTAACACCCACGATGCAACTATATCTCCCACGTGTCGGGGCACGACTTAGAGGCATAGCCGCATGGTAGATTTGTCGCAAGAGGGGTAATCTTCACACAATCCCATGTACTGAATAGAAAGGGATAAAGAGTTGGCTTACAATCGCCACTTCACACAAATACAAGTTAAACATACATCATCCATAATACAATCAAGGTCCGACCATGGCACCAAAATAAAAGAAGACAACCCCAAATGCTAGATCCCTGATCGCCCCAACTGGGATCCACTACTGATCAACAGGAAACGAAACAACACAACGATCAAGATCTTCATCGAGCTCCCACTTGAGCTGGGTTGCGTCACCTGCACTGGTATCATCGGCACCTGCAACTGTTTGGAAGTATCTGTGAGTCAAGAGGACTCGGCAATCTCACACCCGCGAGATCAAGACTATTTAAGCTTATGGGTAGGAAAGGGTAGCGAGGTGGAGATGCAGCAAGCACTAGCATATATGGTGGCTAACTTACGTAAAAGATAGCGAGAAGAGAAAGCAAAGCACTGTCGAGAAGCTAATAGTGATCAAGAAGTGATCCTGAAGCTACTTACGTTCAAACATAACACGAGACCGTGTTCTCTTCCCGGACTCCGCCAAAAAGAGACCATCACGACTACACACACGGTTGATTCATTTTAATTAAGTTAAGTGTCAAGTTCTCTACAACCGGACATTAACAAATTCCCATCTGCCCATAACCGTGGGAATGGCTTTCGAAAGTTCAAACCCTGCTGGGGTGTCCCAACTTAGCCCATCACAAGATCTCACGGTCAACAAAATATATTCCTTCTCCCAGGAAGACCCGATCAGACTCAGAATCCCGGTTACAAGACATTTCGATAATGGTAAAACAAGACCAACAAAGCCACCCGAATGTGCCGACAAATACCGATAGGAGCTGCACATATCTCGTTCTCAGGGCACACCGGATTGTCCAAGATTCCGGTAGGCCAACCCAGAGTTGCCCCTGGTGGCCATCGGCGGCTGACAGGTTGGACCAACACTCAGAGGAGCACTGGCCCTGGGGGGTTAAAGTAAGATGACCCTCGGGCTCCAGAAACCCAAGGGAAAAAGGCTTAGGTGGCAAATGTTAAAACCAAGGTTGGGCCTTGCTGGAGGAGTTTTATTCAAAGCGAACTATCAAGGGGTCCCCATAACACCCAACTGCGCAAGGAACGCAAAATCAAGGAACATAACACCGGTATGACGGAAACTAGGGCGGCAAGAGTGGAACAAAACACCATGCATAAGGCCAAGCCTTCAACCATTTACCAAGTATATAGATGCATTAATTAAATAAGAGATATTGTGATATCCCAACATATCCATGTTCCAACATGGGACAAACTTCAGCTTCACCTGCAACTAACAACGCTATAAGAGGGGCTGAGCAAAAGCGGTATTATAGCCAAACAACGGTTTGCTAGGAAAGGTGGGTTAGAGGCTTGACATGGCAATATGGGAGGCGTGATATAGCAAGTGGTAGGTAGCACGGCATAGCAAATAGAGCGAACAACTAGCAAGCAAAGATAGAAGTGATTTCGAGGGTATGGTCATCTTGCATGAAATCCCGCAAGGAAGAAGAACGGGTCCATGAAGAAGACAAATAGATGTAGTCGAACGAATCCTCACAAACGCAGCGTTATCGGAACTAATCCGAAGAAGCAACACCGGAAAGAAGCAAACAACATAGTAAACAACCATCACATCAACATGGCATGATGCACAACCAAGTATGATGCATGTCCGGTTTAATGAAGCATGGCATGGCAAAGTGCACAAGCAATCCTACAAATTAAGTGGAGCTCAATATGCAACTCTGTTGCATATTGACGAAACACCACGTGACTTATTTAGTTCTCTCCCGTTTAAACTACTCAACAAAATTAAATGTTGTTTAAACATGGCAAGAGGTGGAGCATAAGTAAACTAAACATTTAGGCAAGTTTAAATGAGGCCGGAAATAACAAACAACAAGTCCGGAAACTCCTCATGTGCATATTTTAGGTTTGATGCTGATCTGCCCTAAAGCATATTTTAGAGTTATTAAACATGCAAGTGATGCCACCATGTTAAACAAGGAATTTTTCCAGCCCATTTACATATAAAGTTTATTAAATTTGGAGCTACGATTGTTAAGTTATGAAATAAAGCATTTTAACATGGCATTATGCAAAATAACACAAACAACATTTTAAACATTTTTGACATATATGAAAGTAGCATTTTATCAAACTACACAAAATTCTAAGCGTTTTACATTTATAACTTTTAATATGATGCACGGTTCATGAGTTATTAAATGCATGATGTCCAAGGGTTTTTTTGCAAAACTGTAACACACTGGATAATAGATAAATTCGCAGATCGGGGAAAAAAACCTACACAGGCCAAAACTAACACTGGAGCAGGCCCAACAGAAGAAAAAAACAAAGGGGCGCTGGGGGGTTTCTCACCATGGGCCAAGCCCAGTCGGTGGAAGAGGCAGGCCGGCGGGCGCTGGCTGGGCCGGACGAAGTGGGCTGCTTGGGTCTTGACTGGATCGAACGAGGAGGAGGAGGGGGTGTGGTCAATGCTCGAGGACGAGCGTTGTGAAGCGCTGCTCGACCTGAAGTGGAGGAGATGTAGGGGAAGCAGGGCAGCGATGGTGCGGGTGGCGATGGGATCCGGGCGAAGAGGGCCTTGGCGCGACGCGGGTGACATGGCGGCGCGGACGTGGCGACTTGGCGCTGGTCCACACGGGCGCTGGAATGGGTCAACACAGGGGCTCCAGCGAGCGACCGGAGGTAGCACGGCGCGGTGGCGGTTGACGTTCTCCTGGACGGCTGGATCGAGGGGGCTTGGCGACGTGAATGCCGGAGTTGGGGTCCTCGGCCATGGGGTGTGGAAGGAGGAGCTCGTGCTCCTGGTTGTTGCTCGGGAGGCGTGAAGCAGAGGAGGTCGGTGCCTCACGGGCTGTGCGGGGACGAGGAGGCGTTGGGGAGCGCTACTGGGGAAGGAGCACGGGCGGCACACCAGCGACAAGGCTCACGGTGCAGGCGGGCAGAGGAGGCCAGCAAGGGGCGGCACTCGGAGGAGGTCGAGGGAAGCTTGAGGCCATGGCGGCGGCGTCCTGTTGGTGCTCGCCGGCGGCGAGGTTCGCTGGGGTGGCGGGCAAGGATGGGGCCTTGGGCGTCGCAGTTAGCAGAGGAGGCCGAGGCTCCATGGCCGGAGAACGGCAGCAGTTCTGAGAGGAGGAGGTTGTAGGGGCCGACGGCTGGGCCTGCTAGAGCTCGCCGGAGCGACGACCAGATCGGGCACATGCGCGATGGTGGAGCTGCAGCTCGAGGATGGGCGCGCGTGCAGGGGAGCCCTGGATCACGTGGGATTTGAGCGGCGGCGGTGGTTGGATGGCGAGGAACTTGAGGGAGGTGGCTGGTTGGCTCGATGAGAAAACTGAGGAGGAGTTGCGGCGATGGAACAAGCTCCCGAGAAATAAGGGAGAGTGGGTGGCAGCGGCTGGGAGGATTAGATGGATGGATGGGACAGCTAGGGTTTCATCTGTGTATAAATAGCAGGTGGGTTAAACTAGGGGCTATTTGGTCCCTCCGATTAAAATCGAGCGGTCGAGAAAAATAGACTAGGAAGCCCAAATAAGAAAACGGTGATGTTTTATATATGTTTGGGGATGATCCGGATCCAACGGTGACGACTGCCCGGGTCGGGTCCGAGGAAGTTTCGGACGCGCACGAGATGTCTATGCACGGCGCAAAGAGGGGTAGGCTGGGCCTAGGTGGACTGTGGAGAGCGGGTTGGTCTGAGAGAAGAGGGGAGAGATGCAGCCCGACACGGTTTCCGGAGACCGAAAATGTCCGGCGAAAAGACTGGCTATACTGCCGCTATAGGTTAACCGTTGGGGCATCAAATAGACCCCGAATGCGATGAAACTTGGCAGACGTCCTACTGGCAACATAACAACACCGCATCTTTCAACCCATTCTGAGAACATTTTCCGGCCACTTGTAAAATAATATTTCAGAGGTGCCACAGGCGCGTGCAAGTGTGCCTGGGCTCAGAACGGACAACGGAAGGAACGGGGGACCCGGACGGATGCAAGTTTTGAGAACATGACGATGCAATGCACATGATGACATGGCAAGATGAAACATGCAAGCAAATGACATGGCAAAGACATCAAATAACTAGAAGACACCTGGCGCAACGGTCTCGGGGCATCACAGTGATGGAGGAGGCAGTACCATGTTGTGGGCGCAGCTATGCAAGCACAGGAGCCACCCACCTCCAGTGGCAGTACTGTGGCTTGCCATGGTAGTACCGTACACCCAAGAAAGTGCATGTTTCGACGAAACAGAAAAACACGGCTTTGCAATGCATACTTCGAGCAACCGGACACACAAAAGAGCACAAATTAAGCAACTAAAACACAAGCAAGGCCTAAAAGAAAGCAAAAAGATAACAAGGACCAAACACGAAGCAAAACCTCTCAAGAAGAGAGGGCGGTGGCCGGAGCCACCTACATTTGAGTCAATTGGTATGGCACCGCGAAGAATTATCCTTGGGCCCATGACTAAAACTCGTCTTTGAAGCACAAGTACCATCAACAATGGTGAATGTGAAAGATTTGATCAATTTATGCATAATGGGGGAGGGAGAGTTCATTGAGAGAACAACACTCCCCCTATGTCCATGCCTACACCTGAACAAGACATCAAGATGAGTATGGTGGGGTCTGCAAAGGTTCAAGCCACATTGCTCAAATCAATGATATTTAGCTCATGCTTAACTCGCGAAATCTTGCTTCATCCAAAGGCTTCATGAAAATATCTGCAAGATTATCATGAGTGTTGACATAGTTGAGCTCAATTTCCCCTCGCCTGATGTGATCCCGGATGAAGTGATACCGAATCTCAATATGCTTTGTCCTGAAGTGTTGCACCGGGTTGAGAGAAATCTTGATGGCACTTTCATTGTCACACCAAAGAGGCACTTTGTCACAAATGACACTGTAATCCTTTAAAGTTTGCTTCATCCATAGAAGTTGAGAACAAAAACTACCGGCGGCCACATACTCGGCCTTAGTGGAAGAGAGAGACATGCAACTTTGCTTCTTAGAAGACCAACTCACCAAAGAGCAACCAAGAAATTGGCACCCTCCAGAAGTTGACTTCCTATCCACTTTGTCTCCCGCCCAATCAGAGTCCAAAAAGCCCACAAGGTTGATGTTTTCTCCTCTTGGGTACCAAGACAAAGTTTGTGGTATGAGCCAAATATGGAAAGATTCACTTGACCGCCACATAGTGGCTTTCCTTAGGTGTGTTGAAACCATGCACAAATTCCCACACTCAACATGATATCCGGTCTAGATGCACAAAGGTAAAGCAAGGAGTCAATCATGGAACGGTATACCTTTTGATACACCGCTTTACCATTGGGATCGATGTCAGATTGGCATTTGACGGGCATTGGAGTAGAAGCCGACTTGACATAACTTAGCTTGAATATCTTGAGCATGTCTTGAGTGTATTTGGCTTGGTTGATGAAGCTTCCTTCTCTTCTTTGTTTGATTTCGAACCCGAGAAAGAACTTCAACTCTCCCATCATGGAAATCTTGAACTTCGAGGTCATGAGTGCGGCAAACTCCTCATTGAAAGCTTTGTTAGGAGAACCAAAGATAATATCATCAACATATAGTTGGCATACAAACAACTCCCCTTTGACCTTCTTAGTAAAAAGAGTGGGGTCGATTTTCCCAATTTCAAACCCACGATCTTGCAACAACTCGATAAGGTGCTCATACCACGCACATGGGGCTTGTTTAAGGCCATAGAGTGCTGATGACCCACAAGTATAGGGGATCTATCATAGTCCTTTCAATAAGTAAGAGTGTCAAACCCAATGAGGAGCAGAAGGAAATGATAAGCAGTTTTTAGTAAGGTATTCTTTGCAAGAACTGAAATTATCGGTAACAGATAGTTTTGTGATAAGGTAATTTGTAATGGGTAACAAGTAATAAAAGTAAATAAGGTGCAGCAAGATGGCCCAATCCTTTTTGTAGCAAAGGACAAGCCTGGACAAACTCTTATATAAAGGAAAGCGCTCCCGAGGACACATGGGAATTATCGTCAAGCTAGTTTTCATCACGTTCATATGATTCGCATTCGGTACTTTGATAATTTGATATGTGGGTGGACCGGTGCTTGGGTACTGCCCTTCCTTGGACAAGCATCCCACTTATGATTAACCCCTCTTGCAAGCATCCACACCTACAAAATAAGTATTAAGGTAAACCTAACCATAGCATGAAACATATGGATCCAAATCAGCCCCTTACGAAGCAACGCATAAACTAGGGTTTAAGATTCTGTTACTCTAGCAACCCATCATCTACTTATTACTTCCCAATGCCTTCCCCTAGGCACAAACAATGGTGAAGTGTCATGTAGTCGACGTTCACATGACACCACTAGAGGAAAGACAACATACAACTCATCAAAATATCGAATGAATACCAAATTCACATGACTACTTATAGCAAGACTTCTCCCATGTCCTTAGGAACAAACGTAAGTACTCACAAAGCATATTCATGTTCGTAATTAGAGGAGTATTAATATGCATAAAGGATCTGAACATATGATCTTCCACCAAATAAACCAACTAGCATCAACTACAAGGAGTAATCAACACTACTAGCAACCCATAGGTACCAATCGGAGGTTTTGAGACAAAGATTGGATACAAGAGATGAACTAGGGTTTGAGATGAGATGATGCTGGTGAAGATGTTGATGGATATTGACCCCCTCCCAATGAGAGGATCGATGGTGATGACGATGGTGATGATTTCCCCCTGTGATGTCTACTACACAACCTTCTTCTTGTAGATGTTGTTGGGCCTCCAAGTGCAGAGGTTTGTAGGACAGTAGCAAATTTCCCTCAAGTGGATGACCTAAGGTTTATCAATCCGCGGGAGGCGTAGGATGAAGATGGTCTCTCTCAAACAACCTGGCAACCAAATAAAAAAGAGTCTCTTGTGTCCCCAACAACCCAATACAATGGTAAATTATATAGGTGCACTAGTTCGGCGAAGAGATGGTGATACAAGTGCAATATGGATGGTAGATATAGGTTTTTGTAATCTAAAAATATAAAAACAGAAAGGTAACTAATGATAAAAGTGAGCATAAACGGTATTGCAATGCTAGGAAACAAGGCCTAGGGTTCATACTTTCACTAGTGCAAGTTCTCTCAACAATAATAACATAATTGGATCATATAATGATAACCCACAAGTATAGGGGATCGCAACAGTTTTCGAGGGTAGAGTATTCAACCCAAATTTATTGATTCGACACAAGGGGAGCCAAAGAATATTCTCAAGTATTAGCAGCTGAGTTGTCAATTCAACCACACCTGGAAACTTAATATCTGCAGCAAAGTGTTTAGTAGCAGAGTAATATGATAATTGTGGCAACGGTAGCAAAGTAATATTTTTGGGTTTTGTAGTGGTTGTAATAGTAGCAGCGGAAAGGTAAATAAGCGAAGAACAATATATGAAAAGCTCGTAGGCATTGGATCGGTGATGGAGAATTATGCCAGATGCGATTATTCATGCAACAGTTATAACATAGGGTGACACAGAACTAGCTCCAGTTCATCAATGTAATGTAGGCATGTATTCCGAATATAGTCATACGTGCTTATGGAAAAGAACTTGCATGACATCTTTTGTCCTACCCTCCCATGGCAGCGGGGTCCTATTGGAAACTAAGGGATATTAAGGCCTCCTTTTAATAGGGTACCGGACCAAAGCATTAACACATAGTGAATACATGAACTCCTCAAACTACAGTCATCACCGGTAAGTATCCCGATTATTGTCACTTCGGGGTTAACAGATCATAACACATAATAGGTGACTAGAGACTTGCAAGATAGAGACATAATTGCTTAGTTAGTATGCTTGAAGTATTATTATTTTTATGTCAATATTAAACTTTTGTCTTGAATCTTATGGATCTGAATATTCATGCCACAATAAAGAAAATTACATTAAAAATTATGTTAGGTAGCATTCCACATCGAAAATTCTGTTTTTTATCATTTACCTACTCGAGGACGAGCAGGAATTAAGCTTGGGGATGCATGATACGTCTCCAACGTATCTATAATTTTTGATTGTTCCATGCTATTATATTATCAACCTTGGATCTTTTATATTCATTTATATGTTATTTTATATGATTTTTGGGACTAACCTATTAACCTAGAGCCCAGTGTCAGTTTCTGTTTTTTCCTTGTTTTTGAGTATCGCAGAAAAGGAAAATCAAATGGAGTCCAATTGACCTGAAATTTCACGGAGATCATTTTTGGACCAGAAGAAGCCCACGGAGTACCAAGGATGGGCCAGAAGAGTCCCGAGGCCACCACGAGGGTGGGTGATAACCCATAAGTATAGGGGATCGCAATAGTTTTCGAGGGTAGAGTATTCAACCCAAATTTATTGATTCGACACAAGGGGAGCCAAAGAATATTCTCCAGTATTAGCAGCTGAGTTGTCAATTCAACCACATCTGGAAACTTAATATCTGCAGCAAGGTATTTAGTAGCAAAGTAATATGATAGTAGTGGTAACGGTGGCAAAAGTAACGGTAGAAAAAGTAATGTTTTTGGGTTTTGTAGTGATTGTAACAGTAGCAGCGGAAAAGTAAATAAGCGAAGAACAATATAGGAAAAGCTCGTAGGCATTGGATCGGTGATGGAGAATTATGCCAGATGCGATTATTCATGCAACAGTTATAACATAGGGTGACACAGAACTAGCTCCACTTCATCAATGTAATGTAGGCATGTATACCGAATATAGTCATACATGCTTATGGAAAAGAACTTGCATGACATCTTTTGTCCTACCCTCCTGTGGCAGCGGGGTCCTATTGGAAACTAAGGGATATTAAGGCCTCCTTTTAATAGGGTACCGGGCCAAAGCATTAACACATAGTGAATACATGAACTCCTCAAACTACGGTCATCACCGGTAAGTATCCCGATTATTGTCACTTCGGGGTTAACAGATCATAACACATAATAGGTGACTAGAGACTTGCAAGATAGGATCAAAACTCTCATATATTGATGAAAAAATAATAGGTTCAGATCTGAAATCATGGCACTCGGGCCCTAGTGACAAGCATTAAGCATAGCAAAGTCATAGCAACATCAATCTCAGAACATAGTGGATACTAGGGATCAAACCCTAACAAAACTAACTCGATTACATGATAAATCTCATCCAACTTGTCGGTGTCAAAACCGGCGGATCTCGGGTAGGGGGTCCCGAACTATGCGTCTAGGCTGGATGGTAACAGGAGGCAAGGGACACGAAGTTTTACCCAGGTTCGGGCCCTCTTGATGGAGGTAAAACCCTATGCCCTGCTTGATTAATATTGATGATATGGGTAGTACAAGAGTAGATCTACCACGAGATCAGAGAGGCTAAACCCTAGAAGCTAGCCTAGAAGTAGAGATCGTGTCCCCTTATTACGGGATTCTCATCAATACGGGCGTGGGTAACCCAACCACGCCATCAATTGCGCTGCTTGGGGGATAAGCGAGTTTTACTAGGCAAGCGGGGACGTTTAATTTTGTCCGCCCATATAAAGGGATAAGGATTCACCTTTCTATCCACGCATTCTTCCTCCTCTGCTCATCCGCTCCCGCACACTCGAGCTCTAGCGCCCAAGTCCTCACTTCCATCTCAACCTTCTCCAACCATGTCCGGAGCGGGAGGCAAGTGGATGGTATCCTCCGTCACGGAGGGAGACGTCAAGAAACTGAGGAGAGCCGAATACCTGCACGACGATATCACGCACCGGCTCCCAGATGAGGGACAACTCATCCCCACCCCAGAGCCCCATGAGAGGGTGGTATTCCTCACCCATTTCCTTCGCGGATTGGGATTCCCTCTCCATCCCTTCGTCCGGGGACTCATGTTTTATTATGGCCTGGATTTCCATGATCTGGCCCCGAACTTCATCCTCAACATCTCGGCGTTCATCGTCGTGTGCGAGGCCTTCCTCCGCATCAAGCCCCACTTCGGCTTATGGCTGAAGACCTTCAATGTCAAGCCGAAGGTAGTGAGCGACCGCCAGGTGGAGTGCGGAGGCGCCATGGTGGGCAAGATGCCCAACATCACATGGCTCGAGGGCACCTTCGTGGACACCATAAAGGGGTGGCAATCGGGGTGGTTTTATATCACCGAGCCGCGCGACCCCGCATGGGTAGCGGCCCCTGAGTTCCGATCTGGCATCCTCATGCGGCTCACCTCCTGGAAAGAGAAGGGCCTGTCCTTGGGTAATTCAAAAGAGCTGACCGAACTCTAGTCATGTATTCAGAACATGGTGGATAAGAAGCTCAAGCTTGTCAACACAGTCCAGGTTATGCTCGTTCGCCGGATACTCCCGTGCCAACAACGGGAGTTTACCTTGTGGGAGTTCAATCCGGCGCAGCACCGAACTCTGAACAGGCTCTTTGACACGACTCACGAAGATGCCTAGAGGGTGCTGTTCAAGGGCGCCGCGGTCCCTCCCCCCATTACTGAGGATCGCGGATTCAGCACGAAGCACCACGCCAGTGCGGTAAGTTGTTTTGCCTTTCACAGGATACTTGTTTTCTATATAGATTGATTCTATGCGGGATCTAAACTCCCGTGCCGTTAACAGGACTGGCAGAAGATGGCCGGACAAATCGACTGTCTGGCTCCCTTGCCCGAAGGCCCTACAGACGCCCTTCTAGCGAAGATGTTGACTCCGGCCCCTTATAAGGTGCCGGAGAAGACCCAGAAGGCCAAGGGAGCTCGAAAGAGTTCCCGACGCCAGGCGTCGTCGGACTCACCGTCCGACGAGGCTGCGGCGCACTCTTCCCCCAAAGACGAGGAAGAGGAAGAAGAGGCTCCCCCACCGACTGGGGGAGACAAGAAAAGGAAGGCCGCCCCAACTGGGGAGGCCGGAGGGTCCAAGAAGGGAAGGACGCTCCTTCCGGATAGCTCCACCGCTGCCGACGAAAGTGAAAATGAGTGGTTGTCCAGGGCCAAGCCCCAGGGGAGATCGTAAGTATTCGGATACCAAAGTAACCCATAGGATTAATTTGTCGCATTGCTTTCCCTAACGCCGAACTCAATTGTGCAGGCCGCCCCGAGCCAATATCGAGGTATCCTCGGACGGCTCCCTGGGTGCGTCGGACATGGATAGCGATCCAGTCCCGACGGCCACCTCCCCTCATCCAGCCGACGACACCGAGGTGCTGTCTCAAGAGGCACCGGATCAAGGGGGACAGTCCCGGAGGCGCCGCAAGGCGACCTTCTGGACTCCGAGAGCCGAGGGGACGGGGTACCCAAGAGCTCCGAGTCCGGCCCTCAGCCGAACACCGCGCCGGACCCTCCAACGGATCCGAGCTCGGGCAGGCGGTCCCCTTCTAAGGAGGGTGAGACGCCTGTGCCGGTGACCTCTGTCCACCCAGAGGCGCCGGACACTATGTTGGAAGCGCTTCGCAGCGCTTCCATCGAGGAGGAGCACCGCACTATCATGAGTGCGGTGATCCAGAAGGTTCAGTCCGCCAAGAGCGGATTGACTGAAGCCTGTACTAGCCTTCTAACAGGCTTCGAGGTAAGTGTTTTTAAAAAGTAGTATAAGTGTTACCGCATAGACAGTAGCCCCTCATGCTTTGTTCGGTGTTCGTGAAGAAAAGCCGAGCAGAGGATCAAATAATATCGCATGAGTCTAATATAAGTATGTCAATATGCATATGCAGGCTTCGCTGCTGGCGTCCGCCGCACTGACTGCGGAGGTCGCCATACTGAAGGAGGCCCTCGAGGGGTCCCAAAAAGAGCTCGGCCTTGCTAAGAGGCAGCTCAAGGAGAACAAGGGTAAGTAATACCCCGTCTATAGATGAGAAAAAGGACGCGATTGCTAAATGATAGGATCATTGTATGTTTGCCAGGGGCCACGATCGAGGTGGCGACCCTGAAGCAAGCGCTGTCCCAGGCCGAAGAGAAGGTGGCCCAGGAGCGCACCGAGCGAGAGAGGCACGAGGCTCGGGTGGGCGAGGTGCAGCAAGAGCTCCAGGTTCTCGTGACGAAGCACGAGGTGTTGGAGCTTGACTTGAAGACGCGAGAGTCTGAGCTTGCCGCGGCCCGTGAGAGCGCGAAGAGTGCCAAGGCCGAGGCCCAGAAGGCCCTTCAGGAGATCAACGCGATGAAGAAGATAGCGGCGAGTAAGGATTTCTATATGCAAAGCAAGCATGTAAAAGTGATTTACCGATTACTTGCCTGAATCCGGAGCTCTTCAGGAGCATTCGCGGATTTGCCCCGCAGTGTGTCCGATGCCGCACAATTTTACCAGGCCGAGGATGGAAGCTCGACGGAGAAGCTGTTTTGGTCTCAGTATGCTAAGGTTGAACATCCGGTGCCGATGAGTGACCAGCTGAAGCAGATGGCCGAGCTACATAAGGCGGCCGATCAGGCCCTGAAGGGCTTCATAGTCCGGTTGTGGCCTGGCGATGCCCTTCCGAACATCTTCTTTGGCCTGGTGAGGCGGCTTGTGGATGCCTGCCCACGGCTGGAGGTCGTCAAGCGATCCGTCTGCATTGAAGGTGCACGCCGGGCCTTCGCCCGTGTAAAAATGCAGTGGGTCAAGCTAGACGCCGTGAAGCTGATCAAGGAGGGGCCGCCGGAGGGTAAGGAGCACCGCCACCCCGAGATGTACTACGAGGGTGTTCTGCCGGGCGCCCGTCTTATCGCGGATGAGTGTTCGCAAAATGTAATATTTGAATGAGACTTGCTCGTTTTTTATCCTGTGAGATGAAAACTTGTTTCATATGCGCTATGCAATGCTTGTGTGAATTTAAAATATTACCTTCTGTTTGGCTGTTTATCCAATTTGAGAGATGGCTAGTCCTCGGCTTCTGCCCCCATACCACGAGTGCTGGGGTGTTCGGGATAAACCTGAGCACTCTTGTTCCCATGTTTGGGTCCTTCGAGGGAGGCGCTCAGCACAACGAACAAGGCAACCGGACTAATAATGCTTTATCACTCTCACTTAGCCATAGAATTCTATAATTTTAAATTTCGGCGAAGCCCCTGGTATTCGGAAGGCCGAATTCGGGGCGCGATACACGCCTGTAAGCCGGACGGAGCCGACCCCTCGCCCTAAGCGGCATGTCTTTAGGGACTCGAAAAACCTCGCCGAACAGCGACCAGTCTCTCGCCTTATCATGACAGTCAGTTTTAGCTTTCTCTACTGAGGTGCTCGGTCCGGCAGAACCGGGGCACAATCGCAGTAGTTCTCCTAGCGCTACCTTAGCCGATAGAGCGGAACGTAAGGTACCAAAACATAGGAGCCGGGCAAACCCAACATTTGACCAAACACATGATTCGGAGCTGATGCATATAATGCTATAAGTTCGGGGTGCCGCACTTGTGAAAGTGTTCGGACTTTTCACACCATATTGTGGGTATGTAAGCCCCTGGTGTATTGGCCGTACCAGAGTGTACGGTTGCTAGGCGTCATTAATGAACACATAGATATGTATACACATAACAAAAATGCGATAATAGTCGTAATGTCATGCATTGTATATTAAAAAATTGCATTAAAGCAGAGTGATACAGATAGTGTAATGAGCAAAAGAGTATGACTATGTCCCTTCCAAGGGCGAGCTGAGGAATTATATGAAATCTGTAATCCACCTGGGAATTCCGTAGTTGTTGGCCTCCTTGTTTGCTGTATCATGTGTTCGGCAATAGAGCTGCCGGACAGTGTTTCCAGAGATTAAAGTCCTAAAAGAAAAAGAAAAATAACCAAACGGGAAGCCCCTGGTGCGGTTTAGGCCGTGTTTTGGGGCGTGCCGTAGTTGTGCCTCCCCCTCCCCATCTGTGCCCATGGTATTTTTAATGCGTAATTATGTACGCGCGGCACGAACAACGTCGTTGGGCTGGGATTGAGGTGGCCGTCATATTGCTACGCGATCTCAGATCGCGCCAGGCGGTCTATTTGCCGATTTCCCCGAGCGTGCTTGAAGGTGTCCGGGCTTTGAAACGCCGAACTGGTAGATTGCCTTGAGAGGCTGCTTTGCGCTTTTGCTGCGAGGGCCGCGGTGTGCTCCTCTGTTCGGAGAGAGCGCTCTGTGTTTCCATTGACTATAATAACTCCGCGAGGTCCTAGCATCTTGAGCTTGAGGTATGCATAATGTGGTACCGCATTGAATCTAGCGAATGCGGTTCGTCCGAGCAGCGCGTGATAACCACTGCGGAACGGGACTATATCGAAGATTAACTCTTTGCTTCGGAAGTTATTCGGGGATCCGAAAACCACTTCCAGTGTAATTGAGCTTGTGCAGTGGGCCTCTACGCCTGGAATGATGCCTTTAAAGGTCGTCTTTGTGGGTTTGATCCTTGAGGGGTCTATACCCATTTTGCGCACTGTGTCCTGATAAAGCAGGTCCAGGCTGCTGCCGCCGTCCATGAGGACTCGAGTGAGGTGAAATCCGTCGATGATTGGGTCTAGGACCAGTGCGGTGAATCCGCCGTGACGGATACTAGTGGGGTGGTCCCTGCGATCGAAGGTGATCTGACAGGAGGAGCAAGGGTTGAACTTCGGGGCGACTGGCTCCAGCGCATATACGTCCCTGAGCGCACGCTTCCGCTCCCTCTTGGGGATGTGGGTTGCGTATATCATGTTCACCGTCCACACTTGCGGGGGAAACCTCTTCTGTCCTCCGGTGTGCGGCTGCTTCCTCGTCCTCGCTATGCGGCCCCTTGTCCTTGTTTTCGGCGATTAACTTTCCGGCCTGCTTGAACACCCAACAATACCTGTTGGTGCGATTGGCTGGCTTGTCTGGGGTTCCGTGTATTTGACACGAGCGATTGAGTATACGGTCCAAGCTGGACGGACCCAGCGTACTTTGTTTGAATGGCTTTTTCCGCTGACCGGGTTTAGAGCCTTTGAATCTGGCATTGACTGTCGTATCCTCAGTACTTTCGCCGTTAATGCGGCGCTTATGCTTCTTGCGACGTGACCTGCTATTGCCGTCCTTGGTATCTGAGGTACCATGGTTCTTTGATATGTTGTTACTGTGAGCCAACCAGCTGTCTTCTCCCGCACGAAAGCGGGTCATGAGCGTCGTGAGGGCGGCCATAGATTTCGGCTTTTCCTGACCAAGGTGCCGGGCTAGCCACTCGTCTCGGATGTTGTGCTTGAAAGCCACTAAGGCCTCCGCATCTGGACAGTCGATGATTTGGTTTTTCTTTGTAAGGAACCGAGTCCAGAATTGCCTGGCCGACTCTTCTAGCTGCTGAATTATGTGGCTCAAGTCATCGGCGTCTGGTGGTAGCACATAAGTGCCCTAAAAGTTGTCGAGGAATGCGGCTTCCAGATCTTCCCAACAGCTAATGGATTCCGCTGGCAAGCTATTAAGCCAATGTCGTGCTGGTCCTTTGAGTTTTAGTGGGAGGTACTTGATGGCATGTAAGTCATCACCGCGGGCCATGTGGATATGGAGGAGGAAGTCCTCAATCCATACCGCGGGATCTGTTGTGTCGTCGTATGATTCAATGTTTACAGGTTTGGAACCTTCTGAGAATTGATGTTCCATTACTTCGTCTGTGAAGTATAAGGGGTGTGCAGCGCCTCTATATTGGGCTATATCGTGACGCAGCTCGTAGGGGTCCTGCCCGCTGTGTTCGGCCCGGCCGGATTTGCTTTTATTGTATCCGGCGTGACGTTTACCGTCTCATAGAGTGGTGCACCCTCGTGATCCGTAGATCGATCTTGAGTGCTTTTCTTTGTCCTCCAATATGTCTCGCAGGTCCGGCGTATCTCCCCATGCCTTTTTATTTGGATGGCATTGGAGTGGAGGCTGAGCTTTTGGCAGGAATGCCTCTCTATCGCGGCCACGAGGTGGCCGGTTAGCCGTATCATACGCTTCTTCCTCCAGTCGGGGTAGTAACCTGTGCCTTGGGTAACTCTTGGAGGGACGCTCGAGTTTATATTCCTCGGCTGCGAGGACTTCAGTCCATTTGTCAGCTAGCAGATCTTGATCAGCTTGAAGCTGCTTCTGCTTTTTCTTCAGGCTATTTGCCGTGGCCATAAGCCTGCGCTTGAAGCGCTCTTGTTCGACGGGATCCTATGGTACGGCGAATTCATCGTCGCCGAGGCTTGCCTCGTCTTCGGAGGGGGGCATGTAATTGTCATCCTCCTCCTCTCCGCCAGCCGCTCTCTCAGGAGAGCTGGCTCCTTCATCCTCCTGATCTAACTCTTGCTGGAGGGGGTTTTCATTGTCTTCGGCGCTATCCAGAGTGTTATTATCTCCTGTGCCGGTATCACCAATTTTGCTTTGGCAGGACTTAGAGCGGCGCCGCTGACGTCGGCGCTTGGGTTGCTTCTTGGAGGGGTCATCCTCCGCTATCTCGTCGCCGTTGCCTTCATTGGGTGTATCCACCATGTATATGTCATACGATGAGGTGGCTTTCCAGTGCCCTATAGGTGCTGGTTCACATTCGTCTCCTACATCGTCGTCCATATCGTCGATGTCTTCGGAGTCGAAGTCGAGCATGTCGGTTAAATCATCGACAGTGGCTACAAAGTGGGTGGGCGTCGAATTTCTTCGTCGTCCGCATCCCAGTCCTGTTGGCCATGATCCGGCCAGGGCTCTCCTAACAGAGAGAGAGAGACCTTAGTGAATTCAGAATGTTGCCAAAGGGCGAGTGCTGAAAGATATCCGCAGCGGTGAATTCCATGATCGGCGCCCAGTCGGATTCGATTGGCAGGGGCGCGAATGGTTCGGGGTCCGGAGGAGAGTCCAGCACCTTGGAGTCACGGGCTGCGCAGAGGATGATGCTGGTGTTCGGCTCGATCGCCGTTGAGACTACAGCCCCTGAGGTGGTGTCTAGCCACCCGTCCTCGATTAGCGCAGCTGGCTCCGAGCTAAGGGTCGGAGCTGATGCGGGTGCGGCCTCTGGGGTACCGTCCGATGGCAGAGCTAGGTCATACCCATCGCAACAGTGCGGCGCGCCCGGCTGTGGCTCGAATCCGTCGAAGATCAAGTCCCCACGGATGTTGGCCGTGTAATTCAAACTTCCAAATCTGACCTGATGGCCAGGGGCATAGCTTTCAATCTGCTCCAGATGGCCAAGCGAATTAGCCCGCAGTGCAAAGCCGACGAATACGAAGATATGTCCGGGGAGAAAAGTCTCACCCTGGACCGCATCGCTATCGATGATAGTAGGGGCCATCGAGCCTAACAGCGACGACACAGAGGAACTCTCAATGAAAGCACCAATGTCGGTGTCAAAACTGGCGGATCTCGGGTAGGGGGTCCCGAACTGTGCGTCTAGGCCGGATGGTAACAGGAGGCAAGGGAAACGAAGTTTTACCCAGGTTCGGGCCCTCTTGATGGAGGTAAAACCCTACGTCCTGCTTGATTAATATTGAAGATATGGGTGTTACAAGAGTAGATCTACCACGAGATTAGAGAGGCTAAACCCTAGAAGCTAGCCTACGGTATGATTGTATGTTGTGATTGTTGTCCTACGGACTAAAGCCCTCCGGTTTATATAGACACCGCAGAGGGTTAGGGTTACACAAGGTCGGTTACAAAGGAGGAGATATCCATATACATATTGCCTAGCTTGCCTTCCACGCCAAGTAGAGTTCCATCCGGACACGAGACGAAGTCTTCAATCTTGTATCTTCATAGTCTAACAGTCCGGCCAATGGAGATAGTCCGGCTGTCCGGAGACCCCCTAATCCAGGACTCCCTCACAACCCATCACCGTCCAGCAAGCCTACGATGGAATTACTCACGCACGGCGGTGAGCATCATGGAATTGGTGATGGAGGAAGGTTGATGATGATGATGGCGACGGATTTCCCTCTCCGGAGCCCCGAAGGGACTCTCGATCAGCCCTCCCGAGAGAGTTTAGGGCTTGGCGGCGGCTCCGTATCGTAAAACGCGATGAATCCTTCTCTCTGATTTTTTTCTCCCCGAACACAAATATATGGAGTTGGAGTTGAGGTCGGTGGAGCGTCAGGGGCCCATGAGGCAGGGGCGCGCCCAGGGGGGTAGGGCGCGCCCCCACCCTCATGGACAGGGTGTGGGCCCCCTGACATGGATTCTTCTTCCAGTATTTTTAATATATTCCAAAAATAATCTCCATTGATTTTCAGGTCATTCCGAGAACTTTTATTTCTGCACAAAAATAACACCATGGCAATTCTGCTGAAAACAGCGTCAGTCCGGGTTAGTTCCACTCAAATCATGCAAGTTAGAGTCCAAAACAAGGGCAAAAGTGTTTGGAAAAGTAGATACGACAGAGACGTATCAACTCCCCCAAGCTTAAACCTTTGCTTGTCCTCAAGCAATTCAGTTGATAAACTAAAAGTGATAAAGAAAAACTTTTACAAACTCTGTTTGCTCTTGTTGTTATAAACATGTAAAGCCAACATTCAAGTTTTCAGCAAAGATTATGAACTAACCATATTCACAATAACAGTTAGGTCTCATGTTTACTCATATCAATGACATAATCAGCTAGCGAGCAATAATAACAAATCTCGGATGACAACACTTTCTCAAAACAATCATGATATGATATAACAAGATGGTATCTCGCTAGTCCTTTCTGAGACCGCAAAACATAAATGCAGAGCACCTTTAAAGATCAAGGACTGACTAGACATTGTAATTCATGGTAAAAAGAGATCCAGTCACAGTCATACTCAATGTAAACTAACAGTAATGGATGCAAATGACAGAGGTGCTCTCCAACTGGTGCTTTTCAATAAGAGGATGATGACTCAACATAAAAGTAAATGGATAGGCCCTTCGCAGAGGGAAGCAGGGATTTGTAGAGGTGCCAGAGCTCGGTTTTGGAATAGATATGAATAACATTTTGAGCGGTATACTTTCATTGTCAACACAACAACCGAGAGATCTCGATATCTTCCATGCTACACACATTATAGGCGGTTCCCAAACAGAATGGTAAAGTTTATACTCCCCCTCCACCAACAAGCATCAATCCATGGCTTGCTCGAAACAACGAGTGCCTCCAACTAACAAGAGTCCCGGGGGAGTTTTGTTTGTAGTTATTTTGATTTGATTTGCATAAAGCATGGGACTGGGCATCCCGGTGACCAACCATTTTCTCGTGAGTGAGGAGCGGAGTCCACTCCTCTTGAGAATAACCCGCCTAGCATGGAAGATACGGACAACCCTAGTTGATACATGAGCTATTCGAGCATACAAAACAGAATGTTTATTTGAATGTTTAGAGTTTGGCACATACAAATTTACTTGGAACGGCAGGTAGATAACGTATATAGGTAGGTATGGTGGACTCATATGGAATAACTTTGGGGTTTATGGAATTGGATGCACAAGCAGTATTCACGCTTAGTACAAGTGAAGGCTATAAAAAGACTAGGAAGCGACCAGCTAGAGAGCGACAACAGTCATGAACATGCATTAAAATTAATCAACACTGAATGCAAGCATGAGTAGGATATAATGCACCATGAACATAAATATCGTGGAGGCTATGTTGATTTTGTTTCAACTACATGCGTGAACATGTGCCAAGTCAAGCCACTCGAATCGTTCAAAAGAGGATACCACCCTATCATACCACATCACAACCATTTTAATAGCATGTTGGCACTCAGGGTAAACCATTATAAGCTCCTAGCTAAGTAAGCATGGAATAAGCAACTACAATGTCTAATTGTCATTGCAAATATGTTTCTTTCATAATAGGCTGAATCAGGAACGATGAACTAATCATATTTACAAAAACAACAGAGGTCGAGTTCATACCAGCTTTTCTCATCTCAATAAGTTCATCATATAATCATCATTATTGCCTTTCACTTGCATGATTGAATAGTGTGGATAATAATAATAGTGCACGTGCATTGGACTAAGCTGGAATCTACAAGCATTCAATTCAAGAGAGAATACAAAGTAATCTGGGCTCTTTGTTAGATCAACAATAATGCATATGAGAGCCACTCAACATTTTCTTTATGGTCTTCTCCTCTCGACCCCCAAAGGAAAGAAAAGAAACAAAACTATTTACACGGGAAAGCTCCCAACAAGCAAAAGAAGAATGAGAAATATTTTTGGGTTTTCTTTTTAATTACTACTACTACAGGCATGTAAAGTAAACTAACTAAAAGCTACAACTAATTTTTTTGTTTTTCTTAAGGTTTATCAAACACACAAGAAGAAAGCATAAAAAGGGAAATAAACTAGCATGGATATTACAGTGAAAAAGTATGAGCACCGACAACTAGCATGAGTGTGTGAACATGAATGTAATGTCGGTGGGAAATACGTACACCCCCAAGCTTACGCTTTTGGCCTAAGTGGTCTATGGCCATGGCTGGGCTGGCGGATATCCAAAGTTATAGTTGGGGTCGTACTGAGAAGGATCCTCCAGGTGCCACTGGTTGGCGATCTCTTCCAGATTCCACTAATAAATAGACTGCCAGTGAGGATCAAATTGTGGTTTCAGCTCTGTCTCTGTAGCTGGTGTGGGTTTTTGGTAGGCGTGAATGGCCTCCGATGGAATAAGGTACTTGCCTGCAGATAAGTCAAACAAGGAAGGAGCAGGCAAAGTAATAGTCTGAGGGTGATTTTTATCAAATATCAGCTTGTACTTAAGCATCTTTTCCTTATTCTTAACGATAAAATCATGTGATACCATACTCTTATAGTCTAGAAAAATAGGAGGCATCAACTTTTCTTCTTTCTCATAATGCCTAATAGGTATGTTAAAAATGTGCAGCAAGGCGCGAGGCAAAGATACCTCCCAAGATGGGGCCCTTCGTACGGTTAAGATTTAACCGCTTTGCAACAATAGCGCCCAGACTAAATGTGTCATCACGGAACAAGGCATGGCACAAAATAACAATATCAGGGGCACTAAGGTTGCCGTAGTTTCCGCGACCAATTAAGCATCTACTAGCAAATATTGCAAAGTAATGTAAAACCGGAAAATGTATGCTAGTAATTCTTGCATCGGAAACCTTCCTTGCTTCCCCTACAACAATTGTATCAATAAATCCATCCACATCATCATGATGTGGTTCCTCTACGCTGCCTTCAAAAGGGATCAAACAAACCCGAAAAAAATCACGAAGTGACATCTCCTTATGCTCATCATATAAATAAAATTCCACCGAAGGTGGTGAGCTCCTAGCATGGAAATGAAAGTTTTGCACAAAGATATTGGTGAGTAAGAGATACTATTCGCGTTGGTCGTGGAGGAAGGCAGTGAGGCCTGCATTCTCAGCCAACTCATAGAAATCATAATAAATCCCGGCTGCTCTCAAGAAATCATCACAAGGCCTTTCACAAGGCCGAACCTCTGTGGTGCGAGGGAGATTATACTTGGGCTTCTTGTTCTCTTCATTTTTTTTATCCTTCAATCTTAGGCTCGATGAGCCCCTCAAAAATCTCTTCATCTTTTTCTGAAAATTTCTGAAATTTTTAGTAACTTAAAAATAAAAGTGGACCAAACTCAACAAAATTGATAGCAACTACTCCCACAAGTGCCTAGAGACTATATCATGCATTAAAACTACTTTTGACCATATAAATTTGACATGCAAGCTCAAGAACAGGGTCACCTAAGCAGCAAAATTTTGCAATGAATAAAGCACTAGAACAAAAAAACTAATTGGACCATTGGAGGAGTCACACACCAAAGAACAATCCCCCAAAGCAGTTTTGTGAATGGAGCTTTGAGATAGGAGATCGAAAATGGCAGCAAGATGAGCTAGAACTCGTGCTTGAGATGGTTAGTGATTTTTTTGGGAGGAAGAAGGAGTGTGTGGTGGCTGGAATAAGTGGAGGGGAGCCACCATGGGCCCACGAGGCAGGGGGCGCGCCCTGGACCCTTGTGGGCAGGTGCTTGCTCCCCTGGTGTGTTCTTAGTGCCAGATATTCTCAAATATTCTAGAAAAAACATATTTAATTTTCAGGGCATTGGGAGAACTTTTATTTTTGGGGTATTTTTTATTGCATGGATAATTCAGAAAACAGACAGAAAATACTAATTTTGCTTTGTTAATATAAATAACAGAAAGTAAAAAGAGGGTACAGGGAGTTGTGCTTTCTAACTTCATCTGTCTCATGCTCATCAAAAGGAATCCACTAACAAGGTTTATCAAGTCTTGTTAACAAACTCATTCCGAATAACATGGATCCGGAGAAATTTTGAATAACACTATGTTACCTCAACGGGGATATGCATGTCCCCAACAATAAGAATATCATATTTCTTCTTGACAGTAGGAAGAGGGAATTCAAAACCTCCAATAGTGATTGTTGAAATTTTTCCAATAGAATTGATACTGTGGACTTGAGGTTGTTTCCTCGGAAAGTGTATCGTATGTTCATTACCATTAACATGAAAAGTGACATTGCCTTTGGTGCAATCAATAACAGCCCCTGCAGTATTCAAAAAGGGTCTTCCAAGAATAATAGACATACTATCGTCCTCGGGAATATCAAGAATAACAAAGTCCGTTAAAATAGTAACGTTTGCAACCACAACAGGCACATCCTCACAGATACCGACAGGTATAGAAGTTGATTTGTCAGCCATTTGCAAAGATATTTCAGTAGGTGTCAACTTATTCAGATCAAGTCTACGATATAAAGAGAGAGGCATAACACTAACACCGGCTCCAGGATCACATAAAGCAGTTTTAACATAGTTAATTTTAATGGAGCATGGTATAGTTGGTACTCCTGGATCTCCAGGTTCCTTTGGTATTCCACCCTTAAAAGTATAATTAGCAAGCATGGTGGAAATTTCAGCTTCTGGTATCTTTCTTTTATTTGTAACAATATCTTTCATGTATTTAGCATAAGGATTCATTTTAAGCATATCAGTCAAACACATACGCAAAAATATAGGTCTAATCATTTCAGCAAAGCGCTCAAAATCCTCTTCATCCTTTTTCTTGGATGGTTTAGGAGGAAAAGGCATGGGTTTCTGAACCCATGGTTCTCTTTCTTTACCGTGCTCCCTAGCAACAAAGTCTCTCTTATCATAACATTGATTCTTTGATTGTGGGTTATCAAGATCAACAGCAGATTCGATCTCTACATCATTATCATTCCTAGGTTGAGCATCAACATGAACATCATCATTAACATTATCACTAGGTTCATGTTCATTACCAGATTGTGTTTCAGCATCAGAAATAGAAATATCATTGGGATTCTCAGGTGTGTCAATAACAGGTTCACTAGAAGCATGCAAAGTCCTATCATTTTTCTTTCTCTTCCTTTTAGAAGGACTAGGTGCATCTATAGTAGTTCTCTAAGAATCTTGCTCAATTATCTTAGGATGGCCCTCAGGATACAAAGGTTCCTGAGTAATTTTACCACCTCTAGTCATAACTCTAATAGCATTATCATTTTTCTTATTATTTAATTCATTGAGCAAATCATTCTGAGCTTTAAGTACTTGTTCTACTTGAGTGGTAACCATAGAAGCATGTTTACTAATAAGTTTAAGTTCAGTTTTAACTCTAGACATATGATCACTCAAGTGTTCAAGTATATCAGCATTGTGTTTCAATTGTCTACCAACATAAGCATTGAAGTTTTCTTGTTTAACAATAAAATTATCAAACTCATCTAAGCATTGGCTAGCAGACTTATAACGAGGGATATCACCTTCGTCAAATCTATAGGGAGAATTTACCTTTACTACCTGTGTCGGGTTATCGAGACCGTGTGTTTCTTCAATAGGTGATGAATTAAGACCATGCATTTCTTCAACAGGAGGTAAATTCTTAACATCTTCAGGTTTTATACCTGTTTCTTTCATAGATTTCTTTGCCTCTTGCATATCTTTAGGACTGAGAAATAGAATACCCCTTTTCTTCGGAGTTGGCTTTGGAATTGGTTCGGGAAGTGTCCAATTATTTTCATTGGTCAACTTATTATTCAATAGAATTTCATCTTGATCAATTGTTCTTTCCGTGAAAACACAACCAGCACAACTATCCAGGTAGTCTCTGGAAGCATCAGTTAGTCCATTATAAAAGATATCAAGTATTTCATTTTTCTTGAGAGGATGATCAGGCAAAGCATTAAGTAATTGGAGAAGCCTCCCCCAGGCTTGTGGGAGACTCTCTTCTTCAATTTGCACAAAATTATATATTTCCCTTAAGGCAGCTTGTTTCTTATGAGCGGGGAAATATTTAGCAGAGAAATAGTAAATCATATCCTGGGACTACGCACACAACTAGGATCAAGAGAATTAAACCATATCTTAGCATCACCCTTTAATGAGAACGGAAATAATTTAAGGATATAATAGTAGCGAGTTTTATCATCATTAGTGAACTGGGTAGCTATATCATTTAATTTAGTAAGATGTGCCACAACCATTTTAGATTCATAGCCATAGAAAGGATCAGATTCAACCAAAGTAATTATATCAGGACCAACAGAGAAATCATAATCCTTATTAGTAATAAAGATAGGTGAAGTAGCATAAGCAGGATCATATTTCATTCTAGCATTCAAAGACTTTTCTTTAAGCTTAGCTAATAGTTTCTTAAGATCACTTCTATCATTGCAAGCTAAGAAGTCTCTAGCAGTTTCTTCATCCATAACATAACCCTCGGGAACAACAAGCAATTCATATCTAGGGGGAGAATCTTCATCATCACTTTCATCAATATTATTAGTTTCAATAATTTCATTCTCTCTAGCCCTAGCAAGTTTTTCATCAAGAAATTCACCTAGTGGCATAGTAGTATCAAGCATAGAAGTAGTTTCATCATAAGTATCATGCATAGCAGAAGTGGCATCATCAATAACATGCAACATATCAGAATTAATAGCAGAAGCAAGTTTAGGTGTCGCAAGTTTACTCAAAACAGAAGGTTAATCAAGTGCAGAGCTAGATGGCAGTTCCTTACCTCCCCTTGTAGCTGAGGGAAAATCTTAGTTCTTTGATCTTTCAAGTTCTTCATAATGATAAGCAGATATAAATCCCAAGTGACTCAAAGAATAGAGCTATGCTCCCCGGCAACGATGCCAGAAAATGGTCTTGATAACCCACAAGTATAGGGGATCGCAACAGTTTTTGAGGGTAGAGTATTCAACCCAAATTTATTGACTCGACACAAGGGGAGCCAAAGAATATTCTCCAGTATTAGCAGCTGAATTTTCAATTCAACTACACCTGGAAACTTAATATCTGCAGCAAGGTATTTAGTAGCAAAGTAATATGATAGTAGTGGTAACGGTGGCAAAAGTAATGGTAGAAAAAGAAATGTTTTTGGGTTTTGTAGTGATTGTAACAGTAGCAGCGGAAAAGTAAATAAGCGAAGAACAATATAGGAAAAGCTCATAGGCATTGGATCGGTGATGGAGAATTATGCCGGATGCGATTATTCATGCAACAGTTATAACATAGGGTGACACAGAACTAGACCCAGTTCATCAATGTAATGTAGGCATGTATTCCGAATATAGTCATACGTGCTTATGGAAAAGAACTTGCATGAAATCTTTTGTCCTACCCTCCCGTGGCAGCGGGGTCCTATTGGAAACTAAGGGATATTAAGGCCTCCTTTTAATAGAGTACCAGACCAAAGCATTAACACATAGTGAATACATGAACTCTTCAAACTACGGTCATCACCGGTAAGTATCTCGATTATTGTCACTTCGGGGTTAACGGATCATAACACATAATAGGTGACTGTAGACTTGCAAGATAGGATCAAGAACTCTCATATATTGATGAAAACATAATAGGTTCAGATCTGAAATCATGGCACTCGAGCCCTAGTGACAAGCATTAAGCATAGCAAAGTCATAGCAACATCAATCTTAGAACATAGTGGATACTAGGGATCAAACCCTAACAAAACTAACTCGATTACATGATAAATCTCATCCAACCCATCATCGTCCAGCAAGCCTACGATGGAATTACTCACGCATGGCGGTGAGCATCATGGAATTGGTGACAGAGGAAGGTTGATGATGACGATGGTGACGGATTCCCCTCTCCGGAGCCCTGAACGGACTCCAGATCAACCCTCCCGAGAGAGTTTAGGGCTCGGCGGCGGCTTCGTATCGTAAAATGTGATGAATCCTTCTCTCTGATTTTTTTCTCCCCGAACACGAATATATGGAGTTGGAGTTGAGGTCAGGTGGAGCGTCAGGGGGCCCACGAGGCAGGGGCGCGCCCAGGGGGGTAGGGCGCGCCCCCCACCCTCATGGACAGAGTGTGGGCCCCCTGACGTGGATTCTTCTTCCAATATTTTTAATATATTCCAAAAATAATCTCCGTTGATTTTCAGGTCATTCCGAGAACTTTTATTTCTACACAAAAATAACACCATGGCAATTCTGCTGAAAATAGTGTCAGTCCGGGTTAGTTCAATTCAAATCATGCAAGTTAGAGTCCAAAAAAGGGGGCAAAAGTGTTTGGAAAAGTAGATACGACGGTGACGTATCAGTGGGGGCGCGCCCTACCCCCTGGATGCGGTCCCTACCTCGTGGCCGCCTCGGGGACCCCTGTAACATCCCCAGTGTTTAGCTACAGTGACCACATGCTAATGTGCCATGTCATCATGATCATCATATTTAAGTTGCATTTAGAAAACAATCCCACTCTCAAATTGGTTCAAACTCAAATTTAAACTATAAAGTCCAGAAATTATTTCACCAAACACTAGGACAAAAATGTGTACAATATTCTAAATAATCCCCTGGTAATTGTCCAAGTGAATCCAACATCAGATGAATTTTTAAATTAACCACATAAACTTTTTAGTGGACCAATAACATTTAAATTGGTCTCTTCAAAATAAACAATTATTTTAAACCATTACAAATGACCTGAAACTTTTTGTGCAGCACTGTTATGTCACTAAGTATTTATGTGAAAAGTTTAAACTAAAAGAAAAATCATTGGACATCTAAATTAATTGGAAAACAGGAGCTAAATAAATTCACAGAAAAAGAATAAGAGAAAGCCTACTATACACTATTGGCCTCTAGCTACAGTGCAGCCCAACCCGTCCAGAGGCCTTCTTTAATCTCTGTACAGAGGAGATGGTAGAACCTGTGCGTGGCGAAGATCCACGCCGCTGTAGCCGCTGTCGTCGCCGTGTCGATCATCCGGTGGAACACCGTGATGTATAAAACACTCCCCGATGCGTTAGACGAACCCTAATCCCCTCGTCCCCCTCCCCCTCGCGCCTCGCTCTTGCTTTGTTCGTTGACTGAGATGTAGCTGCCATGGCCATTGTCATCGTCGCGGCCACCGGCCTCCCCGTCACTTGATAGCATGCCCTGGAGCTTCAGCGCCTCCGACTCCACCGACTACGTGCATCGGTTCGAGCTCGGACTCCCTGCTGCCTCGCCATCGCGTCGTCTTCTCCGCCACCACTGCCGCATCTCGTCGTTGAGCTAGTCGCGTCCGGCCACCCCCGCGCTCCCCGACCTCACCATCGGACTTGCGTGAGCATCCCCTTCGTTTTTCCCTTGTTCCTCGTCTCGATTTGGCGCCGTAGATGCCCCCTCGCGCCGCTGCCCGCCATGGCCGAAGCTTGCGCTCGCCCTGCGCCCGTCGCTCCCCATGCCCAGCCCGCATGTCGGCCACGCCGTGGCCGCGCCCTGCGCGTGCGCGCGCCCGCGTGCCTGCCGCATCTTTCCTCTACTTCTTGTTGTTGCCTTGGCGCTGCTGCTTGCTACTGTTGCTCTCTGCTGCCGCGTACTGCTGCTGCTCTTGTCGTTGCCGCCGCATTGCAGCTCCTCTTTGCGTAGTTGTGCGCTGCTGCGCTGCCCCTGCCTCTGCTCTGTTTGCTGCCACAGCTGGCCACGGCAAAGGCCATGGCCGAGCGTGAGTGTGTGTGCTGTGTGCATGAGTGTGTGTGCACGGCTGTGCCCAGGCCGGCTGTCGGTGTCAAAACCGGCGGATCTCGGGTAGGGGGTCCCGAACTGTGCGTCTAGGCCGGATGGTAACAGGAGGCAAGGGACACGAAGTTTTACCCAGGTTCGGGCCCTCTTGATGGAGGTAAAACCCTACGTCCTGCTCGATTAATATTGATGATATGGGTAGTACAAGAGTAGATCTACCACGAGATCGGAGAGGCTAAACCCTAGGAGCTAACCTATGTTATGATTGTTGTTCTGTATGTTGTCCTATGGACTAAAACCCTCAGGTTTATATAGACATCGGAGAGGGTTAGGGTTACACAAAGTCGGTTACAATGGTAGGAGATCTGCATATCCGTATCGCCAAGCTTGCCTTCCACGCCAAGGAAAGTCCCTTCCAGACACGGGACGAAGTCTTCAATCTTGTATCTCCATAGTCCAGGAGTTCGGCTGAAGGTATAGTCCGTCCATACAGACACCCCCTAATCCAGGACTCCCTCAGTAGCCCCTGAACCAGGCTTCAATGACGACGAGTCCGGCACACAGATTGTCTTCGGCATTGCAAGGCGGGTTCCTCCTCCAAGTACTTCATAGAAGATTTTGAACACAAAGATAGTGTCCGGCTCTGCAAAATAAGTTTCCACATATTGTCATAGAGAGAATAACATTTACACAAATCTAATCTGTTGATGTATTCCGTAGTGTGACACCGCACCATGGCCAAGCCTTTATTCGAATCATTTTATTATCCCACCTCAGCGCGTCATGCGAGGCAGTTTCCTTGGCACATCTTGTTAAAGCAGAGATCGTGTCCCCTTATTCTGGGATTCTCATCAATACGGGCATGGGTAACCCAACCGCTTCTAGGACTCCTAGATTATAGGCAAGTCCAAACGGACACGGAGAGGACGCTTGATATTCACCCTCTTTATAAAGGGACAAGGCTTTTATTTTTTCCCTCCCGTGCTCAATCGAATCCTCCCCCACCTCAAGCTCAAACGCCCAAAGTTCAGGTCAGGTGCTCCGAACCTTCAGTCATGTCCGGATCTAGCCTTCAAGGCCGATGGGTGCCTTCCTCCGTCACGGAAGAAGACATCAAAAAGTTGAGGGAGGCCAGATATCTGACCGCCGAGATTTTGCATCGGCTGCCTCCCCGAGGGTAGGCCATCCCCTCCCCCGAACCCAACGAGAACGTCGTGTTCGTATCCCACTTCCTCCGAGGTCTAGGCCTTGCTCTGGATCCTTTCGTCAGGGGTTTGATGTTTTATTGCAGGCTAGACTTCCATGATCTAGCTTCGGACTCCTTTCTTCAAATCACGACATTTATTGTCGTGTGCGAGGCCTTCCTCCGGGTTACCCCTCACTTTGGCCTATGGCTCAAGACCTTTGAAGTAAAGCCGAAGATGATCGAGGGGCAACATGCAGCGTGTCGAGGTGCCTCAATACGCAAGATGACGGGAGCTCCGTGGCCCAAAGGTTCCATCCCAGAGGTGTCTGAATTGTGGCAACGGGAGTGGTTCTACATCACGGCTCCTAGAAGTGCCAAGTGGGCGGCCGCCCCTGTTTTCCGCTCGGGCCCTCCACCACAACTGATGTCATGGATCAGCAGAGGTCTGAGCTAGGGTCCAGCCAAGGACGTGCCTATATTGCAAAGCCGCATTCGAGATCTCTTCAATGGAGATTTCAGTTTGGTTGCGGTAATACAAGTTATGCTGGTTCGTCAAGTCCAGCCTTGCAAACGCCGGCCCCTTCGCTTGTGGGAGTTCAATCCCGAGGGACCGCGTGTCATTCAAAATTTTCTCGGCCTGATGCACGAGGAGATGTACAAGTCATTCTTCGGACCTCAGGTAGAGTGTCCGGAAATCACCGAGGACGTGGGCCTGAGTAGTAACCGCGCCGCCGAACAGGTAAGGAATCTTCCGGCCGAACATACTATCTCTCCTTTGTTACGAAGTTATTTCTGAGAGTTTGCTTTTTGACCAGGACTGGCTAACAAAGGCGAAGTTGATTCGGTGTTCGGCCCCCCTCCCTGAGGGTTTGGAAAATCCGGTATTGGAAAAGATGCTCCAGATCGCACCTTGCCCGGAGCCCTTGAAGGAAGATACTGTGGAGGATAATACGGGCGGACGCGGGCCCCCAACGTTGCCCATTCTAACCGAGGGAGCGAGCGTCTCCATGAAGGAAGACGACCGGAAGAGGAAAAGGACTGCGCCCGGGGATTCGGAAGCCGAAGCTTCCAAACGGGAGAAGAAGTCTCCCACAGAAGGTCCTACGGACTCCTCCACTCCGGAAGCGGGCGACCCTGAAGTGTCGTCGCGGAGGGCCTCTCCAAGTCCGGTGAGGCCAGAAGATAATCCCATTGACCCCCGAAGCTCCCAATGTCCGGCTCCCGAAGAGAGCAGACAAAAGAGTCCGGCACCGTCTAGTGTGCGATCGAATGTTCTGAGGGAGTTGGTGGGGCGAGCGGCCATCTCAGATGAACACCGTGTGCTGATGAATACGGTGATGGAGAGAATCTCGTCCGCCGAAAGCGGATTGCATGAAGCTTTTATGAGTCTACTGACAGGCTTTGAGGTACGTAAAAGAATGTATGATAGTCTTGCACATGCTAGGTGTGCCCTGTGTAGATAGTAGCCCCTGAGACTCTGGTTGTCGTCGGAAACGACGACGAACAGAGGATCATATTCCCAGGTAATAACCATACTAACTCTATGTGCAGGTGATGGAAGCTCCGGTGGCTAGCCGGACTAGCGAGTTTGCCCATTTAGAACGGCAGTTGGATGTGGCAGACGCCGACATCGAGCTTGTTAACAAAAGGCTTGACGAGGCACAGGGTAAGTGTCATTATCTGGTAAACGCCACATAGGAAGAGCAGCATGATGCCAGTATCTTTAATATGTTGTGACTGCAGATGGAGCTGCCACTGTTGAAGCCTTGCGGGAAGAACTTGCCCGACCCAAGGAACAAGCGAGGTTGGGTAATGCGGCTGCTTTGAAGGCGCCCGACGAGCTGAAAGACGAGAAGGCCGCGCATGGCGAGAGCCGAGATAAAATGGCCAAGATGGCCATAGAATTAAAAGCTACCGTCGACCGTTGCCGGGTTCTTGAAAAGCAAAACCTAGCGAAGGCATCGGACCTTGAGAAGTCTGCTGCGACGAGAAAAGACCTCCGCTCTACTATGAGGGCGAAGAAGGAGGAGCTGCGGGAAGTTAGGGATATAGTAGCTAGGAAATCCTTTATGTTGCAAAGGAAGTTCGGAGATCCACGGTATGCCTCTCTGGATCGGCTGTGGAGTTCGGAGGATGTGTATATGGATTTGGCGGCGAGCGCTGCTGATGCGGCCAAGTACTTCCAGGGTCAGACGGACCGTGAAGTGGACCAGCTGTTTTGGACACAATTCCATTCTCCTGAGCGTCCGCTTTCATTGACTGACCAGTTAGTCGAATGGGCCGAACTGAATAGGTTGTCCGGACTCGCCATGAGGTCTGTGGTGGATCAGCTACGGCCGGAAAGGTCAAAACTGAACAGCTATTTCAGCTTGGTGCAGCAGTTCCTTAACGTGGTGCCGCGCATTAATGCGATGAAGAGGTCGGCGTGCATAGAGGGTGCACGGATGGCCTTTGCCCGTGTTAAAGCATACTGGGCGGAGATGGATGCTACCACTGTTGCAGCGTGGGATTCGGCCATAGGTCGAATGGCTGCTGAGCACTACTTTGAAGAAGTTCTTGAGGGTGCTCGTTTGATAGAGACCCAGTGCTCAAAAAATATTATGTTTGAGTGATATGTAATCTCATTGTAAGCGAAATGCTTTTAAAAATTTTATAAGGCTATTTTTATACTTTTGCCTGAAAGTAATATGATGCCTCCTGGGCGGCCGTTTATGTATACATGTGTATAACCTGAAAGATTGCAGCCATCGGCTTCAACCCCCACGCATATAATGCGGAGGTGCTCGCAAAAAACACACGTTCACACTTAACCCAACGTCTTGGTCCTATTAAGGAGGTGATAGCGGAGCGAGGCAACCGGACTATAATGCTTTAGGACTTTCACTTAGCCATAGGAGTTTGACAGTGGGGCTACTAAATAGCCCCTGGTGGCTCCGCACTCTCCCGATCCCGGGGTGCGTACATGCCTAGCCGGAAAACGGCCCTTCGTTAAGCCGGAGGAATTCTAACATTCCAACAGGTCATCGAGTGGTTGACCAGTCTCACGCTATATCATGACAGTCAGTTTTCGGATTTCTATACTGAGGTGCTCGTCCGGATGAACTAGGGCACAATCACAGTAGTTCTCCTGGTGCTACCTTAGCCGGTAAAGCAGAACGTAAGTCACCAAAACACAGGAGCCGGGCAAACCCAACATTTGACCAAAGACAATGATTCGGAGCTGATGCATATAGCGCCAAACTCGCGACGCCGAACACTCCCTAAGGTATTCGGTCTTTGTGGTATAAACCGGGCCTAAATAATGGCCTTTGTAAGAAGCCCCTTGTGTCCAGGTACGTGCATTGTTCTGGCGTGGACACATGCCAAGACGTCAACATCCCTCTCAACGGTGGATATGTATCAACAAGAGACAGTAAAAAGGTTTACGCAGGGTCTTAATCTAAAAAGAATCCTTGGAGCGGGTCCCTGCTGCACATCTGCGCCTGTGTCTCCGTTGTGCCGTATCCTGGACGGGTGTAGCACGATGATCGTCACTTGTCTGCGCGCGTTTGAGCCCCTTGTATGGACAAATAGGGGTGTGACCATTTATTTGGTATAAATAGAGGCGCCGGACTTGATTAGTTGTGTCTGAGGTCTTGACGACCTATTGGATGCTTTCACTGGTCCGGGCACCTTTAGCGTGCGGCTGCCAAGGCATCCGCACTCTCTTCTGCGCGCAGAGATCGCTTGATATTTCTTTTCACTGAAATGATGCCACGTGGACCGGGCATCTTGAGTGTGAGGGAGGCGTAGTGTGGTATTGCATTAAAGCGAGCGAAAGCTTCGCGTCCGAGCAGTGCTTGATAGCCACTTTGGAACGGAGCGATGTGGAAGGTTAAATGCTCGCGACGGAAGTTATCGGGGGAGCCGAATATAACTTGTAGTAGGAGGGACCCCGTACAACGAGCCCCTGGGCCTGGCGTTGCTCCTTTAAAGGTAGTATTGCTATGGCGAATTTTTGTTGGGTCTAACCCCATCCCGCGGATTGTATCCTGATATATTAGGTTCAGGTTGCTGCCACCGTCCATCAAGACTCGTGTGAAGTGATATCCGCCAATTACTGGGTCTAATACCAGGGCAGCCCATCCTGCGCGTCGGATACTTGCTGAGTAATCGCGATGGTCGAAAGTGATCGGTTGAGACGACCAGTGGCAGGACTTCGCGGTGACAGGCACTTGGGTATATTTTCCTGGGAGTGCCGCGTTGTTTTTTCCCTTGATTACGTGTAACACGTTTACTATTTTGACTTCTGGTGGAAATTTCTTTTGTTCCCCGGTGTCTTGTTTGGGACGCTCGTCCTTGTCTTCACTTGGTGTATCCTCCCCCTTGTGTACGGCGTTGAGCTTGCCGGACTGCTTGAAGACCCAACATTCTCTGTGGGTATGATTAGCGGGTTTACCAGGGGTACTATGGATCTGACGTACTTGGTCCAGAATTTTGTTGAGGCTGGACAGTTCATCCCTGGTGCCTTTAGAGGGCGGCTTTTGACCTGGCCGAGAGCTTTTGAATCCGGCGTTTACTGCCATGCCCTTCGTGCTGTCTTCTTTATTCCGGCGTTTGTTATTGCTGTTGCACCGTGATTTCCCGTTTTCATCCCTAACTTCAGATGTACTGGGGTCGCTGGTGCTGCATCTGGCTAGCCAGCTGTCCTCACCCGCGCAAAAGCGGGTCATGAGGCTTATTAATGCGGCCATCGTTCTTGGCTTATTTTGGCCGAGGTGTCTGGCTCTGGCGAGCCATTCGTCACGGATGCTATGCTTAAAAGCTACCAAGGCTTCAGCGTCCAGACAGTCGACAATCTGGTTCTTTTTAGTAAGAAACCTGTTCCAAAGCTTTCGGGCTGACTCTCCGGGCTGTTGAGTTATATGACTCGAATCGTCCGCATCCGGAGGTCGGACATAAGTCCCTTGAAAATTTGCCCGAAAGGCGTCTTCGAGCTCTTCCCAACTTCCAATGGAGCTTTCGGGGAGGCCTTTAAGCCAGTGACGAGCTGGCCCTTTGAGCTTGAGGGGTAAGTACTTGATGGTGTGGAGATCATCTCCTCGAGCCATATGGATATGAAGGATGTAGTCCTCAATCCAGACCCCAGGGTATGTGGTTCCGTCGTATGTCTCTATGTTTACGGGTTTGAATCCCTCTGGAAATTCATGGTCCAGCACCTCATCGGTGAAACATAGAGGGTGTGCGGCACCCTTGTAGCTGGGTGTATCGCGTTGTTCGGATGTTTGTTGTGTTGCATTGTATGCTGGGGTGCGCTTGTGTGGTCCATAGATGGATCTTGTTGCGCCGTCCTTTGGGTGCGAGCCCTCGCATGGGTCGCGTGTTGTATTGTGAGTGGCGTTGTATGCCGCTCTTTGTTAGTAGAGGGGTCGTCTATCCAGCCAGGTGGCTGCTTTGATATTTGGTTGTGGGAGGTTTGAGGCCTCCTCATCGAATTCAGGTAGCAGTTTCCGCTTTGGGTAGCTCTTGGGGGGGGGGGGGCGATTCTCGCCGTACCTCGCTGCTGTGTTGAGTATTTTACTCCATCTCATTTGGAGTGTGTCTTGCGCAGCCTTGAGCCTTTGCCTCTGCTTTTTAAGACTCCTCGTGGTGGCCACAAGCCTTTTACGGGCATTCTGCTTCTCCGGGTGCCTGTCCGGCGTTATGTCGTCCAGACCATTATCCTTGATAGAATTTGTTTGTTCGATTTGATTATCCGGATTGCCGTTATCCGACAGTGGTTCGCCCTGCTCCAGAGCTGGGTCTGTGTGATCGTTATTTCTGTCGAGGCGGGATTTGGGGCGGCGCTTGCATCGCCGCTTTGACTGCTTTTCAAGGGAACAAGCCTTCGGTGTGTCCTTCCGCTCCTCGTCGTCATCTTTTGGTGCGTCCACCATGTATACGTCATATGACGAGGTGGCTTTCCAGGGCCTAATAGGCGCTGGTTCTTCATCGTCTCCTTCATCGGCGTCCATACCGTCGATGTCTTCAGAGTCAAAGTCGAGCATGTCGGTTAAATCGTCGACAGTGGCTACAAAGTGGGTGGTGGGTGGGCTTTGAATTTCTTCATCGTCCGTATCCCAACCTTGTTGACCATAGTCCGGCCAGGGCTCTCCTGATAAAGAGAGAGACTTTAGTGTCTTCAGAATATCGCCGAAAGGCGAGTGCTGAAAGATGTCCGCGGCAGTAAACTCCATGATCAGCGCCCAATCGGATTCGATCGCCACGGGCGCGGAGGGTTCGGAGTCTGGAGAGGAGTCCGACTCCTTGGAGTCACGAGTCTCGCGGAGTGCGGGGCTGGTGTTCGGCTTGATCGCCATTGGGATCGCAGCCCCCGAGGCGGCGTCCAACCACCCATCCTCGGTCGGCGCAGTTGGCTCCGAATTAAGGGTCGAAGCCGATGCGGGTGCGGCCTCCAGGGCACTTTTCGGCGGCAGAGCTAGATCGTGCTCGTCGTGACAGTGCGGCGCGCTCGGCAGTGGCTCGAATCCGTCGAAGATCAAGTCCCCGCGGATGTCAGCCGTATAGTTTAAATTTCCAAATCTGACCTGACGGCCAGGGGCATAGCTTTCGATCTGCTCCAGATGGCCAAGTGAATTGGCCCGCAGTGCGAAGCCGCCGAAGACGAAGATCTGTCCGGGGAGGAAGGTCTCACCCTGGACTGCATCGCTATTGATGATCGTAGGAGCCATCAAGCCTGACGGCGACGACACAGAGGAACTCTCAATGAAAGCACCAATGTCGGTGTCAAAAACAGCGGATCTCGGGTAGGGGGTCCCGAACTGTGCGTCTAGGCCGGATGGTAACAGGAGGCAAGGGACACGAAGTTTTACCCAGGTTCGGGCCCTCTTGATGGAGGTAAAACCCTACGTCCTGCTCGATTAATATTGATGATATGGATAGTACAAGAGTAGATCTACCACGAGATCGGAGAGGCTAAACCCTAGAAGCTAGCCTGTGGTATGATTGTTGTTTTGTATGTTGCCCTACGGACTAAAACTCTCCGGTTTATATAGACACCGGAGAGGGTTAGGGTTACACAAAGTCGGTTACAATGGTAAGGAGATCTGCATATCCGTATCGCCAAGCTTGCCTTCCACGCCAAGGAAAGTCCCTTCCGGACACGGGACGAAGTCTTCCATCTTGTATCTTCATAGTCCAGGAGTCCGGCTGAAGGTATAATCCGGCCATCCGGACACCCCCTAATCCAGGACTCCCTCACCGGCCCTTACTTAATTAGTTGCTAGGCTTAGTTAGTAGTAGTACTGGTTTAGTGCTAAGTTAGTCTAGTAATAGATGACATGTAGGTCCCCATATTAAATAAGTTAGATTTATTTATTTGTTTAGGTAAATAGTCTATGACATGTGGGCCACACATCCCCTTTTGACTAGTCAAATTGACTTAGTCAACCCAAATTAGAATAATATGTTAATTCTAGAAAATAAATTAAACTTTAAAAATTAGTATAAAATAATCCGTAACTCGGATGAAAATACTTTGTACATGAAAGTTGCTCAGAACGGCGAGACGAACCCAGATACGCAGCCCGTTCGTCCGCCACGCATCCCTAACCTATCGAACTCGCAACTTTCCCCCTCCGGCTCCTCTGCCCGAAAATGCGAAACACCGGGGATACTTTCCTGGTTGTTTCCCCCCTTCACCGGTATCACCTCATATCGCGTTAGGGCACACCTAGCATCACACTTTGCTTTGTCATGCATCGTTATGCATCTGTTTGCATTGTATTCACTGTTTCTTCCCCCCTCTTCTCTTGCTAGACACCGAGACCGCCGCTGCTGCTACCCAGTACGACTACGGTGTTGACGACCCCTCTCTCTTGCCAGAGCAACCAGGCAAGCCCCCCCCTTGATCACAAGATATCGCCTACTCTTCTCTATACTGCTTGCATTAGAGTAGTGTAGCATGTTACTGCTTTTCCGTTAATCCTATCCTAATGCATAGCCTGTCATTGTTGCTACAACTATTGATTCCTTACCTACAATCCTACATGCTTAGTATAGGTTGCTAGTGTTCCATCAGTGGCCCTACACTCTTGTCCATCTGCCATCCTATACTACTGGGTCGTGATCACTTCGGGAGGTGGTCACGGGCATATGCTATATACTTTATATTGAACATTACTTATGATACTGTCCGGAGTTGGGGGCTGAAGGGGCAGGTGGCTCCATCCCGGTAGAGGTGGGCCTGGGTTCCCGACGGCCCCCGACTGTTACTTTGTGGCGGAGCGACAGGGCAGGTTGAGACCACCTAGGAGAGAGGTGGGCCTGGCCCTCGTCGGCGTTCGTGGTTATTTCAAAATAACACGCTTAACGAGATCTTGGTATTTCATCTGAGTCTGGCCACTGGCCTATACGCACTAACCATCTACGCGGGGACAGTTATGGGCACTCGACGTCGTGGTATCAGCCGAAGCCTTCGTGACGTCAGCGACTAAGCGGCGCGCGCCAGATTGGACTGTAAGCCTGCTCTTGTATTAAGGGGGCTAGTTCTGCTTCCGGCCGCCCTCGCAACGTGCAGATGTGCAATGGGCGATGGGCGCAGACCCCTGCGCCATAGGATTTAGACCGGCGTGCTGACCTCTCTGTTGTGCCTAGGTAGGGCTGCGACGTGTTGATCTTCCGAGGCCGGGCATGACCCAGAAAACTGTGTCCGGACAAAGGGGATCGAGCGTGTTGGGAAATGTGGTGCACCCCTGCAGGGAAGTTAATCTATTCGAATAGCCGTGATCTTCGGTAACAGGACGACTTGGAGTTGTACCTTGACCTTATGACAACTAGAACCGGATACTTAATAAAACACACCCTTCCAAGTGCCAGATACAACCGGTAATCGCTCTCTCACAGGGCGACGAGGGGAGGATCGTCGGTTAGGATTATGCTACATGATGTTACTTGGTGAACTTACCTTCTACTCTCTTCTCCTGCTGCAAGATGGAGGATACCAGAAGCGTAGTCTTCGAAAGGCCTAGCTATCCCCCTCTTATTCCGGCATTCTGCAGTTCAGTCCACATATGATACCCTTAATCCATTTGATACCAATGCATACATATGTAGTGTAGCTCCTTGCTTGCGAGTACTTTGGATGAGTACTCACGGTTGCTTTGCTCCCCCTTTTTCCCCTTCCGATACCCGATTGCTGCGACCAGACATTGGAGCCCAGGAGCCAGACGCCACCGTCGACGACGACTACTACTACTCGGGAGGTGCCTACTACTACATGCAACCCGCTGACGACGACCAGGAGTAGTTTAGGAGGATCCCAGGCAGGAGGCCTACGCCTCTTTCGATCTGTATCCCAGTTTGTGCTAGCCTTCTTAAGGCAAACTTGTTTAACTTATGTCTGTACTCAGATATTGTTGCTTCTGCTGACTCGTCTATGATCGAGCTCTTGTATTCGAGCCCTCGAGGCCCCCTGGCTTGTAATATGATGCTTGTATGACTTATTTTATTTGTAGAGTTGTGTTGTGATATCTTCCCGTGAGTCCCTGATCTTGATCGTACACGTTTGCGTGTATGATTAGTGTACGGTCAAATCGGGGGCGTCACAAGTTGGTATGAAAGCCGACTGCCTGTAGGAATCCCCTTTCCAAACTCCTTGGCCGAAGTTGAGTCTAGTCATTGAAAAAGTTTTTACTAACTTGGTTGTGCGGCTTACGGGCCCACATCGCCATTGGGTGGTATTAGGATCTTTTACTCCTCGTCTATACTCTGGGACTCTGATCTCTCTTCTATTCGAGTTAAAAGATTTTGCTAACTCTAACTCTAGGTTCTTGTAATTACTTCCTTTCAAAGAGCCTCTTATTACAGATGATCGCCTGCTGCACCAGAAGATACTCTCTGATGTTATCCCGAGAACTTGCGCTCATTGCGTTTGCAACTCCCTTCCACCGTCAACCCCTATAGATAACTACATGCACTTGCCATTCTTACCTTAGTCCCCAGTTGCTCTTGTTATTATAAGATACCCCGAAATACTCGTTGTTGTTCCGAGAATCCTTGTGCCTACTGCCTTGCAGTTGCTTGTCACCTGAATACACCAACAAATTAATCCTCACACACATCAAGGATTTGTTTCTCCCCAGTTGTTCATGTGTTTCACAAAGGTTTTCGAGACACAATTTGATCTTTCAAAAATCCTCAACCGCCAGTTGTTCTTGAAATTCTTGCTTGCTTGCATTATGGTTAATCCCATAAGTATACTAATCTTAGTGGCATCCTTGGTCACTATCATTTTTGAGTCCATTGATTCAATAAGTTGCAAACGTTCACAATCATCAGTCGAATCTTAGGATTATCCTTCCGGCTCAGACGTCATTTTAAACATGAGCTGTATCTCGACCAACCAAATTGCCATCGATTGTACCCCTAAGGCTATTCAACTTATCCATCCCTAATCAGAGCATTGCTTCTGATCCTTTGTCTTGGAATTCACAATTCCTTTGCATTTGAGCTTTGAGTTAGTCAGTTGTTTTTATAATCTGATCTCCTTGCATTCTTTCTTCCTCTGGTTGAGTACCGATACTCACATCAGATTCCTTATGGACCACCACATCCTTTGTTGGATTTTGTCCGACACCGTCCTTCATATTCATTAAACTTGCGAGCCTTTCATCGGATACATAATGCCCTTGGTAAATTGTATCCCCTGCTTTTGTCAACCATGCTCTGCTCCCGAGCTTGAGTTATTTGCTCCTGAAATTTGTGGTATATGCTCCTAAGATGCCCCGATGGGTTGAACCTATGCCTTCCCCAAACCGTATGAACCTGAAAGTTTTCGCGAGTCATACTCTTCTATTGTTTCTCCAGATAAAATTTCTACACTATAGTTTCATCAAAGGCGAGAAGTAAAATGAAAGGTTATGCATTGAAGAAGTGGGAGTCGACCTTGAACCTTTGTGTTCATGCCCATGGACACGATCTAGATCCTATCATGGAAGCTTCTTGTAATAATAACTATTTCCTTGATATAATATCCTTTGGTATCGATGAATTGATCCTTGGCAATCATGGTTCGACCATATGTTCTTCTTTGATCCCATTTCACGGGCAAGTTTAAGAACTTGTCTTCTGTGGATCAATACACCAGTCCAACCTTTACTTTGATCTTCCGTCGAGTATTACACACTAGTATCTCGAGATTATCACGGAACTGCATAACTTCTTATGAGTTCTCCATCAAGTACTACATTCTCACTGATTCAATTTTTTCACGGGCTCTGGGTCATTAAACGCTCAAGGACACCGATAACTGAATCGAGTCCACATCGTGATTAAACAACTATTAGTAATCTTCTTTACTTATGAGTTTGTACTTGATCACGTCATTTCTAGCCTAATCGGCTATATCAGTATCGTGTTGATTTTAACTGTGCTACCTGGTCCTTATTTCTGGAGCACCGCTTTCGGCGATGAGCTAAGCTTACGTCAATCTTCCTTGTCTTAACGTTTCGCCTTGAACAACAAGCTTGATTTTGAGTTTGTGTCGTACCCTTGGTTCCAATTACCTTTCGCTTCATCATTCCTTTGACTTGATGTCATCATTGATCGATTACATCTTCATGAAACCTCTCGACAAATGTGTCATGACCATTATAAACATTTTGAGATCTTCCAAGATATCTAACGAATTCTTGATGAGAAATACCATCCTTGCCCTAGATGATTTGTGTTATCATCGGCCACTTTATTGCCTTCCCTCCAACACAAACTTGATCGTGTTTTGTGTTATACCTTGAGTTCCTTGCTATCCAGCATTTGTTCTTCTTTACCTTGGAGTATTACCATCTTTAATGTCAAGAAAGTCGTGAGAATTTTACCACCTCTTAAGAATTCTTGATACAAGTGATACTTCTTTCCATCTCCGTTCATTCCTTGGTCCCCGGGTTGTTTCTAACCGGAATACCAACAATGGACCGTGATGTGTAAAATTCAAAACTTCTAGCAACCCTATTGCTTTGAAGTTAATGGTCGACATTTCATTTTTAGACCATTGGTTATCGAATCACCATTATAACATCGGTCATGCTACCTAAGCCCATATTTCGGGTGCATCTTTCAACCAATGATTAAATATGTGTGTTTTCCTCAAGCATACATCATTATATCATCTAATTCGACAAATGGTATCCCCTTGTTCACGTAAGTGTGGAAATCCATCTTTTGAAAATCTCAATGAATTGTCGCTGAGTCAATCGGCCACCTCCTCACATCTCCTTCATTTAATGATGAACTCTTGTTTTGGAACTCGCTTCCATAGTTCATTTCCCGAGAACCTTGCACTGTCATCTCGTCAATTTGTGTCGCACCTTTTTCTTCTCAGGCATCTTGAGTCTGAGGTATCATGACACCATCAGATCTAAATCTCGGTCAGATATGATGGTTGGAACATATTTTGAAGAGTTATAACATTGGTCCTTATATGACCCGGTAAGGTGATGTCATGCCTATCACACCTGGCCAGAGGACTTGTTGTTACAGTTTCCTTAGCAAGGTTAACCATTCTTCCATGAGGAAATTGTAAGACTTATTATATAAGTCGTTCCTGATGGACCCTTTGTGCATCCAAATTCTGACCCTTACTTGATAACCATGTCAATGCTATCTCAAAGCATGTCTATGGCACTCTGATTTTCAACGAGAACATTTGAAGCCCAATGCTAAATGTTTCCTGCTCAATTATCCAAACACCGTTGTATGGGTAATGTCATGAAATAATCTTCCCTTACCTAAAGAGTTTTCTACATTATTTCCTGTCAAGGATATCATGCTCTACTTGTCCTTGGGAAGGATATACCCTTGAATTAGGTGTTTATACACATTTTTCCTTTCCATTGTTCTGTTTAATCTGATAATCACATTTTCCTTTCCATTGTTTGGTTTAACCTTTCTTGTGATCTATATGATCGAGGCAGAAATATTCTCCTGCTTATGTAAACACCTCGGTGTACAATTCTGTCAGCATGACCCTGTTACTATTGTTGATGACATTCCGGTAGCCACCGATGGACGAGAACTTTGCCTATTGGTCCGCCTCGTTCAACGAGTAGGAAAATGGTTCTCTTCGTTCCTCGCCCTTGGTACCGATGTTGTTGCCAACATAACTGACATGCTATCCGCTGACATGTCTGGCCTACATGGTCATGCAAGACGTCACCTCCCTTCCTACCGTTAACTCATATGGTGGGCCCATAACCCACAGTTCCCAGGATCGAAACCTGACTCTCCTGTACACCTCTATCTCCAAAGTTATTCCTCGCGTTTGACTTCGTATGTAATTCACGGGGTCACTTTCCCAATAATATATTCTGGTATCAGACGCAATATTTATTCTCGTTGCTCTGAACCCCTTTCACGCCTTGTGTCAGGCATCGATCGATTGCCTGCCCGCTCGAAACTTCCCATGATACCTCCTTACTTTGCTCTCGATATTTTCTTAAGTTTCAATTCGAGAGTTACTCTCCCCCACCTTCCTTGATGTTATCGACCAGATGGTCAACCTTGCAGAGGTCCATTTTCCCAGAACAACCACCCTTTCGTCTTTCGTAAGTACGATGGAGTTCCCGAAGAAAGGATGCCGACTTCATCATGACCTGAAGCAGAGAAATCAAGACATCGACGTAATGGATCGACCTCTTCGAGAAGAGTAGCCAAGACCGAGAACACTCTCTAGAATTTCGTGTCCAGAACCTTGCCCCTTTACTCTGCTTCTTAAATCTCGGTACGAGATGCCTTGTAGTGGAGGAGATTTGTAACACCCCCAGTGGTTAGCTACAGTGACCACATGCTAATGTGCCATGTCATCATGATCATCATATTTAAGTTGCATTTAGAAAACAATCCCACTCTCAAATTGGTTCAAACTCAAATTTAAACTATAAAGTCCAGAAATTATTTCACCAAACACTAGGACAAAAATGTGTAAAATATTCCAAATAATCCCCTGGTAATTGTCCAAGTGAATCCAACATCAGATGAATTTTTAAATTAACCACATAAACTTTTTAGTGGACCAATAACATTTAAATTGGCCTCTTCAAAATAAACAATTATTTTAAACCATTACAAATGACCTGAAACTTTTTGTGCAGCACTGTTATGTCACTAAGTATTTATGTGAAAAGTTTAAACTAAAATAAAAATCATTGGACATCTAAATTAATTGGAAAACAGGAGCTAAATAAATTCACAGAAAAAGAATAAGAGAAAGCCTACTATACACTATTGGCCTCTAGCTACAGTGCAGCCCAACCTGTCCAGAGGCCTTCTTTAATCTCTATACAGAGGAGATGGTAGAACCTGTGCGTGGCGAAGATCCACGCCGCCGTAGCCGCTGCCGTCGCCGTGTCGATCATCCGGTGGAACACCGTAATGTATAAAACACTCCCCAACGCGTTAGACGAACCCTAATCCCCTCGTCCCTCTCCCCCCTCGCGCCTCACTCTCGCTTTGTTCGTTGACCGAGATGTAGCTGCCATGGCCATTGTCGTCGTCGCGGCCACCGGCCTCCTCGTCACCTGAGAGCATGCCCTGGAGCTTCAGCGCCTCCGACTCCACCGACTATGTGCATCGGTTCGAGCTCGGACGCCCTGCTGCCTCCCATGCATCGTCTTCTCCGCCACCGATGCCGCATCTCGTCGTCGAGCTCGTCGTGTCTGGCTACCCCCATGCTCCCCGACCTTGCCATCGGACTTGCATGAGCATCCCCTTCGTTTTTCCCTTGTTCCTCGTCTCGATTCGGTGCCGTAGATGCCCCCTCGCGCCGCTGCCCGCCACGGCCGAAGCTCGCGCTCGCCCTGCGCCCGTCGCTCCCCACGCCCAGCTCGCGCGTCGGCCACGCCGTGGCCGCGCTCTGCGCGTGTGCGTGCCCGCGTGCCTGCCGCTGGTTTCCTCTGCTTCTTGTTGTTGCCTTGGCGCTGCTGCTTGCTACTGCTGCTCTCTGCTGCCGCGTACTGCTGCTGCTCTTGCCGGTGCCGCCGCACTGCAGCTCCTCTTTGCGTGGTTGTGCGCTGCTGCGCTGCCCCTACCTCTGCTCTGTTTGCTGCCACAGCTGGCCACGGCAAAGGCCATGGCCGAGCGTGAGTGTGTGTGTTGTGTGCGTGAGTGTGTGTGCACGGCTGTGCCCAGGCCGGCCCTTACTTAATTAGTTGCTAGACTTAGTTAGTGGTAGTACTGGTTTAGTGCTAAGTTAGTCTAGTAATAGCTGACATGTAGGTCCCCATTTTAAATAAGTTAGATTTATTTATTTGTTTAGGTAAATAGTCTATGACATGTGGGCCACACATCCCCTTTTGACTAGTCAAATGACTTAGTCAACCCGAATTAGAATAATATGTTAATTCTAGAAAATAAATTAAACTTTAAAAATTAGTATAAAATAATCTGTAACTCGGATGAAAATACTTTGTACATGAAAGTTGCTCAGAACGGCGAGACGAACCCAGAAACGCAGCCCGTTCGTCTGCCACACATCCCTAACCTATCGAACTCGCAACTTTCCCCCTCCGGCTCCTCTGCCCGAAAACGCGAAACACCGGGGATACTTTCCCCGTTGTTTCCCCCCTTCACCGGTATCACCACATACCGCGTTAGGGCACACCTAGCATCACCCTTTGCTTTGTCATGCATCGTTATGCATCTATTTGCATTGTATTCACTGTTTCTCCCCCCCCCTCTTCTCTCGCTAGACACCGAGACCGACGCCGCTGCTACCCAGTACGACTACGGTGTTGACGACCCCTCTCTCTTGCCAGAGCAACCAGGCAAGCCCCCCCCCCTTGATCACCAGATATCGCCTACTCTTCTCTATACTGCTTGCATTAGAGTAGTGTAGCATGTTACTGCTTTTCCGTTAATCCTATCCTGATGCATAGCCTGTCATTGTTGCTACAACTGTTGATACCTTACCTGCAATCCTACATGCTTAGTATAGGTTGCTAGTGTTCCATCAGTGGCCCTACACTCTTGTCCATCTGCCATCCTATACTACTGGGTCGTGATCACTTCGGGAGGTGGTCACGGGCATATGCTATATACTTTATATTGAACATTACTTATGATACTGTCCGGAGTTGGGGGCTGAAGGGGCAGGTGGCTCCATCCCGGTAGAGGTGGGCCTGGGTTCCCGACGGCCCCCGACTGTTACTTTGTGGCGGAGCGACAGGGCAGGTTGAGACCACCTAGGAGAGAGGTGGGCCTGGCCCTGGTCGGCGTCCGTGGTTATTTCAAAATAACACGCTTAACGAGATCTTGGTATTTGATCTGAGTCTGGCCACGTGTTGATCTTCCGAGGCCGGGCATGACCCAGAAAACTGTGTCCGGACAAAGGGGATCGAGCGTGTTGGGAAATGTGGTGCACCCCTGCAGGGAAGTTAATCTATTCGAATAGCCGTGATCTTCGGTAACAGGACGACTTGGAGTTGTACCTTGACCTTATGACAACTAGAACCGGATACTTAATAAAACACACCCTTCCAAGTGCCAGATACAACCGGTAATCGCTCTCTCACAGGGCGACGAGGGGAGGATCGTCGGTTAGGATTATGCTACATGATGTTACTTGGTGAACTTACCTTCTACTCTCTTCTCCTGCTGCAAGATGGAGGATACCAGAAGCGTAGTCTTCGAAAGGCCTAGCTATCCCCCTCTTATTCCGGCATTCTGCAGTTCAGTCCACATATGATACCCTTAATCCATTTGATACCAATGCATACATATGTAGTGTAGCTCCTTGCTTGCGAGTACTTTGGATGAGTACTCATGGTTGCTTTGCTCCCCCTTTTTCCCCTTCCGATACCCGATTGTTGCGACCAGATGTTGGAGCCCAGGAGCCAGACGCCACCGTCGACGACGATGACTACTACTCGGGAGGTGCCTACTATTACGTGCAGCCCGCTGACGACGACCAGGAGTAGTTTAGGAGGATCCCAGGCAGGAGGCCTGCGCCTCTTTCGATCTGTATCCCAGTTTGTGCTAGCCTTCTTAAGGCAAACTTGTTTAACTTATGTCTGTACTCAGATATTGTTGCTTCCGCTGACTCGTCTATGATCGAGCTCTTGTATTCGAGCCCTCGAGGCCCCCTGGCTTGTAATATGATGCTTGTATGACTTATTTTATTTGTAGAGTTGTGTTGTGATATCTTCCCGTGAGTCCCTGATCTTGATCGCACACGTTTGCTTGTATGATTAGTGTACGGTCAAATCGGGGGCGTCACAACCCCCTTGACTTGTTCCCGACTCGAACACCTCTTATATAACCCCAAACTTCCAAAAGGAAACCTAGATCGGGAGTTCCGTCGCCGCAAGCCTCTGTAGCCACCGAAAACCAATCTAGACCTGTTCCGGCACCCTGCCGGAGGGGGAATCCCTCTCCGGTAGCCATCTTCATCATCCCGGCGCTCTCCATGACGAGGAGGGAGTAGTTCACCCTCGGGGCTGAGGGTATGTACCAGTAGCTATGTGTTTGATCTCTCTCTCTCTCTCTCTCTCTCTCTCTCGTGTTCTTGATTCGGAACGATCTTGATGTATCGCGAGCTTTGCTATTATAGTTGGATCTTATGATGTTTCTCCCCCTCTACTCTCTTGTGACGAATTGAGTTTTCCCTTTGAAGTTATCTTATCGGATTGAGTATTTAAGGATTTGAGAACACTTGATGTATGTCTTGCATGCGCTTATCTGTGGTGACAATGGGATATCACGTGATCCACTTGATGTATGTTTTGGTGATCAACTTGTGAGTTCCGTGACCTCGTGAACTTATGCATAGGGGTTGGCACACGTTTTCGTCTTGACACTCCGGTAGAAACTTTGGGGCACTCTCTGAAGTTCTTTGTGTTGGTTGAATAGATGAATCTGAGATTGTGTGATGCATATCGTATAATCATACCCACGGATACTCAAGGTGACATTGGAGTATCTAGGTGACATTAGGGTCCTGGTTGATTTGTGTCTTATGGTGTTATTCTAATACGAACTCTATGATAGATTGAATGTAAAGAATAGCTTTGCGTTATTTTACTACGGACTCTTGAATAGATCGATCAGAAAGGATAACTTTGAGGTGGTTTCGTACCCTACAATAATCTCTTCGTTTGCTCTCTGCTATTAGTGACTTTGGAGTGACTCTTTGTTGCATGTTGAGGGATAGTTATATGATATGTCTCCGTCGTATCTACTTTTCCAAACACTTTTGCCCTTGTTTTGGACTTTAACTTGCATGATTTGAATGGAACTAACCCGGACTGACGCTATTTTCAGCAGAATTGCCATGGTGTTATTTTTGTGCAGAAATAAAAGTTCTCAGAATGACAAGAAAATCAACGGAGATTATTTTTGGAATATATAAAAAATACTGGAAGAAGAATCCATGTAAGGGGGGCCACACCCTGTCCACGAGGGTGGGGTGCGCCCCCTGCCTCGTGGCCCCCCTGACACTCCACCGACCTCGACTCCAACTCCATATATTCGTGTTCGGGGAGAAAAAAATCAGGAAGAAGGATTCATCATGTTTTACGATACGGAGCCGCCACCAAGCCCTAAAATCTCTCGGGAGGGCTGATCGGGAGTCCGTTCGGGGCTCCGGAGAGGGGAATCCGTCGCCATCGTCATCATCAACCTTCCTCCATCACCAATTCCATGATGCTCACCATCGTGCGTGAGTAATTCCATCGTAGGCTTGCTGGACGGTGATGGGTTGGATGAGATTTATCATGTAATCGAGTTAGTTTTGTTAGGGTTTGATCCCTAGTATCCACTATGTTCTGAGATTGATGTTGCTATGACTTTGCTATGCTTAATGCTTGTCACTAGGGCCCGAGTGCCATGATTTCAGATCTGAACCTATTATGTTTTCATCAATATATGAGAGTTCTCGATCCTATCTTGCAAGTCTCTAGTCACCTATTATGTGTTATGATCTGTTAACCCCGAAGTGACAATAATCGGGATACTTACCGGTGATGACCGTAGTTTGAGGAGTTCATGTATTCACTATGTGTTAATGCTTTGGCCCGGTACCCTATTAAAAGGAGGCCTTAATATCCCTTAGTTTCCAATAGGACCCCGCTGCCACAGGAGGGTAGGACAAAAGATGTCATGCAAGTTCTTTTCCATAAGCATGTATGACTATATTCGGTATACATGCCTACATTACATTGATGAAGTGGAGCTAGTTCTGTGTCACCCTATGTTATAACTGTTGCATGAATAATCGCATCTGGCATAATTCTCCATCACCGATCCAATGCCTACGAGCTTTTCCTATATTGTTCTTCGCTTATTTACTTTTCCGCTGCTACTGTTACAATCACTACAAAACCCAAAAACATTACTTTTTCTACCGTTACTTTTGCCACCGTTACCACTACTATCATATTACTTTGCTACTAAATACCTTGCTGCAGATATTAAGTTTCCAGATGTGGTTGAATTGACAACTCAGCTGCTAATACTGGAGAATATTCTTTGGCTCCCCTTGTGTCGAATCAATAAATTTGGGTTGAATACTCTACCCTCGAAAACTATTGCGATCCCCTATACTTATGGGTTATCACCCACCCTCGTGGTGGCCTCGGGACTCTTCTGGCCCATCCTTGGTACTCCGTGGGCTTCTTCTGGTCCAAAAATGATCTCCGTGAAATTTCAGGTCAATTGGACTCCATTTGATTTTCCTTTTCTGCGATACTCAAAAACAAGGAAAAAACAGAAACTGACACTGGGCTCTAGGTTAATAGGTTAGTCCCAAAAATCATATAAAATAACATATAAATGAATATAAAAGATCCAAGGTTGATAATATAATAGCATGGAACAATCAAAAATTATAGATACGTTGGAGACGTATCATGCATCCCCAAGCTTAATTCCTGCTCGTCCTCGAGTAGGTAAATGATAAAAAACAGAATTTTCGATGTGGAATGCTACCTAACATAATTTTTAATGTAATTTTCTTTATTGTGGCATGAATATTCAGATCCATAAGATTCAAGACAAAAGTTTAATATTGACATAAAAATAATAATACTTCAAGCATACTAACTAAGCAATTATGTCTCTATCTTGCAAGTCTCTAGTCACCTATTATGTGTTATGATCTGTTAACCCCGAAGTGACAATAATCGGGATACTTACCGGTGATGACTGTAGTTTGAGGAGTTCATGTATTCACTATGTGTTAATGCTTTGGTCCGGTACCCTATTAAAAGGAGGCCTTAATATCCCTTAGTTTCCAATAGGACCCCGCTGCCATGGGAGGGTAGGACAAAAGATGTCATGCAAGTTCTTTTCCATAAGCACGTATGACTATATTCGGAATACATGCCTACATTACATTGATGAACTGGAGCTAGTTCTGTGTCACCCTATGTTATAACTGTTGCATGAATAATCGCATCTGGCATAATTCTCCATCACCGATCCAATGCCTACGAGCTTTTCATATATTGTTCTTCGCTTATTTACCTTTCCGCTGCTACTATTACAACCACTACAAAACCCAAAAATATTACTTTGCTACCGTTGCCACAATTATCATATTACTCTGCTACTAAACACTTTGCTGCAGATATTAAGTTTCCAGGTGTGGTTGAATTGACAACTCAGCTGCTAATACTTGAGAATATTCTTTGGCTCCCCTTGTGTCGAATCAATAAATTTGGGTTGAATACTCTACCCTCGAAAACTGTTGCGATCCCCTATACTTGTGGGTTATCATTATATGATCCAATTATGTTATTATTGTTGAGAGAACTTGCACTAGTGAAAGTATGAACCCTAGGCCTTGTTTCCTAGCATTGCAATACCGTTTATGCTCACTTTTATCATTAGTTACCTTTCTGTTTTTATATTTTTAGATTACAAAAACCTATATCTACCATCCATATTGCACTTGTATCACCATCTCTTCGCCGAACTAGTGCACCTATATAATTTACCATTGTATTGGGTTGTTGGGGACACAAGAGACTCTTTTTTATTTGGTTGCCAGGTTGTTTGAGAGAGACCATCTTCATCCTACGCCTCCCGCGGATTGATAAACCTTAGGTCATCCACTTGAGGGAAATTTGCTACTGTCCTACAAACCTCTGCACTTGGAGGCCCAACAACATCTACAAGAAGAAGGTTGTGTAGTAGACATCACAGGGGGAAATCATCACCATCGTCATCACCATCGATCCTCTCATTGGGAGGGGGTCAATATCCATCAACATCTTCACCAGCATCATCTCATCTCAAACCCTAGTTCATCTCTTGTATCCAATCTTTGTCTCAAAACCTCCGATTGGTACCTATGGGTTGCTAGTAGTGTTGATTACTCCTTGTAGTTGATGCTAGTTGGTTTATTTGGTGGAAGATCATATGTTCAGATCCTTTATGCATATTAATACTCCTCTAATTACGAACATGAATATGCTTTGTGAGTACTTACGTTTGTTCCTAAGGACATGGGAGAAGTCTTGCTATAAGTAGTCATGTGAATTTGGTATTCATTCGATATTTTGATGAGTTGTATGTTGTCTTTCCTCTAGTGGTGTCATGTGAACGTCGACTACATGACACTTCACCATTGTTTGTGCCTAGGGGAAGGCATTGGGAAGTAATAAGTAGATGATGGGTTGCTAGAGTAACAGAATCTTAAACCCTAGTTTATGCGTTGCTTCGTAAGGGGCTGATTTGGATCCATATGTTTCATGCTATGGTTAGGTTTACCTTAATACTTATTTTGTAGGTGTGGATGCTTGCAAGAGGGGTTAATCATAAGTGGGATGCTTGTCCAAGTAAGGACAGTACCCAAGCACCGGTCCACCCACATATCAAATTATCAAAGTACCGAATGCGAATCATATGAGCGTGATGAAAACTAGCTTGACGATAATTCCCATGTGTCCTCGGGAGCGCTTTCCTTTATATAAGAGTTTGTCCAGGCTTGTCCTTTGCTACAAAAAGGATTGGGCCATCTTGCTGCACCTTATTTACTTTTATTACTTGTTACCCATTACAAATTACCTTATCACAAAACTATCTGTTACCGATAATTTCAGTTCTTGCAAAGAATACCTTACTAAAAACTGCTTATCATTTCCTTCTGCTCCTCATTGGGTTTGACACTCTTACTTATTGAAAGGACTATGATAGATCCCCTATACTTGTGGGTCATCAGCACTCTATGGCCTTAAACAAGCCCCATGTGCGTGGTATGAGCACCTTATCGAGTTGTTGCAAGATCGTGGGTTTGAAATTGGGAAAATCGACCCCACTCTTTTTACTAAGAAGGTCAAAGGGGAGTTGTTTGTATGCCAACTATATGTTGATGATATTATCTTTGGTTCTCCTAACAAAGCTTTCAATGAGGAGTTTGCCGCACTCATGACCTCGAAGTTCAAGATTTCCATGATGGGAGAGTTGAAGTTCTTTCTCGGGTTCGAAATCAAACAAAGAAGAGAAGGAAGCTTCATCAACCAAGCCAAATACACTCAAGACATGCTCAAGATATTCAAGCTAAGTTATGTCAAGTCGGCTTCTACTCCAATGCCCGTCAAATGCCAATCTGACATCGATCCCAATGGTAAAGCGGTGTATCAAAAGGTATACCGTTCCATGATTGACTCCTTGCTTTACCTTTGTGCATCTAGACCGGATATCATGTTGAGTGTGGGAATTTGTGCATGGTTTCAACACACCTAAGGAAAGCCACTATGTGGCGGTCAAGTGAATCTTTCCATATTTGGCTCATACCACAAACTTTGTCTTGGTACCCAAGAGGAGAAAACATCAACCTTGTGGGCTTTTTGGACTCTGATTGGGCGGGAGACAAAGTGGATAGGAAGTCAACTTCTGGAGGGTGCCAATTTCTTGGTTGCTCTTTGGTGAGTTGGTCTTCTAAGAAGCAAAGTTGCATGTCTCTCTCTTCCACTAAGGCCGAGTATGTGGCCGCCGGTAGTTTTTGTTCTCAACTTCTATGGATGAAGCAAACTTTAAAGGATTACAGTGTCATTTGTGACAAAGTGCCTCTTTGGTGTGACAATGAAAGTGCCATCAAGATTTCTCTCAACCCGGTGCAACACTTCAGGACAAAGCATATTGAGATTCGGTATCACTTCATCCGGGATCACATCAGGCGAGGGGAAATTGAGCTCAACTATGTCAACACTCATGATAATCTTGCAGATATTTTCATGAAGCCTTTGGATGAAGCAAGATTTCGCGAGTTAAGCATGAGCTAAATATCATTGATTTGAGCAATGTGGCTTGAACCTTTGCAGACCCCACCATACTCATCTTGATGTCTTGTTCAGGTGTAGGCATGGACATAGGGGGAGTGTTGTTCTCTCAATGAACTCTCCCTCCCCCATTATGCATAAATTGATCAAATCTTTCACATTCACCATTGTTGATGGTACTTGTGCTTCAAAGACGAGTTTTAGTCATGGGCCCAAGGATAATTCTTCGCGGTGCCATACCAATTGACTCAAATGTAGGTGGCTCCGGCCACCGCCCTCTCTTCTTGAGAGGTTTTGCTTCGTGTTTGGTCCTTGTTATCTTTTTGCTTTCTTTTAGGCCTTGCTTGTGTTTTAGTTGCTTAATTTGTGCTCTTTTGTGTGTCCGGTTGCTCGAAGTATGCATTGCAAAGCCGTGTTTTTCTGTTTCGTCGAAACATGCACTTTCTTGGGTGTACGGTACTACCATGGCAAGCCACAGTACTGCCACTGGAGGTGGGTGGCTCCTGTGCTTGCATAGCTGCGCCCACAACATGGTACTGCCTCCTCCATCACTGTGATGCCCCGAGACCGTTGCGCCAGGTGTCTTCTAGTTATTTGATGTCTTTGCCATGTCATTTGCTTGCATGTTTCATCTTGCCATGTCATCATGTGCATTGCATCGTCATGTTCTCAAAACTTGCATCCGTCCGGGTCCCCCGTTCCTTCCGTTGTCCGTTCTGAGCCCAGGCACACTTGCACGCGCCTGTGGCACCTCTGAAATATTATTTTACAAGTGGCCGGAAAATGTTCTCAGAATGGGTTGAAAGATGCGGTGTTGTTATGTTGCCAGTAGGACGTCTGCCAAGTTTCATCGCATTCGGGGTCTATTTGATGCCCCAACGGTTAACCTATAGCGGCAGTATAGCCAGTCTTTTCGCCGGACATTTTCGGTCTCCGGAAACCGTGTCGGGCTGCATCTCTCCCCTCTTCTCTCAGACCAACCCGCTCTCCACAGTCCACCTAGGCCCAGCCTACCCCTCTTTGCGCCGTGCATAGACATCTCGTGCGCGTCCGAAACTTCCTCGGACCCGACCCGGGCAGTCGTCACCGTTGGATCCGGATCATCCCCAAACATATATAAAACATCACCGTTTTCTTATTTGGGCTTCCTAGTCTATTTTTCTCGACCGCTCGATTTTAATCGGAGGGACCAAATAGCCCCTAGTTTAACCCACCTGCTATTTATACACAGATGAAACCCTAGCTGTCCCATCCATCCATCTAATCCTCCCAGCCGCTGCCACCCACTCTCCCTTATTTCTCGGGAGCTTGTTCCATCGCCGCAACTCCTCCTCAGTTTTCTCATCGAGCCAACCAGCCACCTCCCTCAAGTTCCTCGCCATCCAACCACCGCCGCCGCTCAAATCCCACGTGATCCAGGGCTCCCCTGCACGCGCGCCCATCCTCGAGCTGCAGCTCCACCATCGCGCATGTGCCCGATCTGGTCGTCGCTCCGGCGAGCTCTAGCAGGCCCAGCCGTCGGCCCCTACAACCTCCTCCTCTCAGAACTGCTGCCGTTCTCCGGCCATGGAGCCTCGGCCTCCTCTGCTAACTGCGACGCCCAAGGCCCCATCCTTGCCCGCCACCCCAGCGAACCTCGCCGCCGGCGAGCACCAACAGGACGCCGCCGCCATGGCCTCAAGCTTCCCTCGACCTCCTCCGAGTGCCGCCCCTTGCTGGCCTCCTCTGCCCGCCTGCACCGTGAGCCTTGTCGCTGGTGTGCCGCCCGTGCTCCTTCCCCAGTAGCGCTCCCCAACGCCTCCTCGTCCCCGCACAGCCCGTGAGGCACCGACCTCCTCTGCTTCACGCCTCCCGAGCAACAACCAGGAGCACGAGCTCCTCCTTCCACACCCCATGGCCGAGGACCCCAACTCCGGCATTCACGTCGCCAAGCCCCCTCGATCCAGCCGTCCAGGAGAACGTCAACCGCCACCGCGCCGTGCTACCTCCGGTCGCTCGCTGGAGCCCCTGTGTTGACCCATTCCAGCGCCCGTGTGGACCAGCGCCAAGTCGCCACGTCCGCGCCGCCATGTCACCCGCGTCGCGCCAAGGCCCTCTTCGCCCGGATCCCATCGCCACCCGCACCATCGCTGCCCTGCTTCCCCTACATCTCCTCCACTTCAGGTCGAGCAGCGCTTCACAACGCTCGTCCTCGAGCATTGACCACACCCCCTCCTCCTCCTCGTTCGATCCAGTCAAGACCCAAGCAGCCCACTTCGTCCGGCCCAGCCAGCGCCCGCCGGCCTGCCTCTTCCACCGACTGGGCTTGGCCCATGGTGAGAAACCCCCCAGCGCCCCTTTGTTTTTTTCTTCTGTTGGGCCTGCTCCAGTGTTAGTTTTGGCCTGTGTAGGTTTTTTTCCCCGATCTGCGAATTTATCTATTATCCAGTGTGTTACAGTTTTGCAAAAAAACCCTTGGACATCATGCATTTAATAACTCATGAACCGTGCATCATATTAAAAGTTATAAATGTAAAACGCTTAGAATTTTGTGTAGTTTGATAAAATGCTACTTTCATATATGTCAAAAATGTTTAAAATGTTGTTTGTGTTATTTTGCATAATGCCATGTTAAAATGCTTTATTTCATAACTTAACAATCGTAGCTCCAAATTTAATAAACTTTATATGTAAATGGGCTGGAAAAATTCCTTGTTTAACATGGTGGCATCACTTGCATGTTTAATAACTCTAAAATATGCTTTAGGGCAGATCAGCATCAAACCTAAAATATGCACATGAGGAGTTTCCGGACTTGTTGTTTGTTATTTCCGGCCTCATTTAAACTTGCCTAAATGTTTAGTTTACTTATGCTCCACCTCTTGCCATGTTTAAACAACATTTAATTTTGTTGAGTAGTTTAAACGGGAGAGAACTAAATAAGTCACGTGGTGTTTCGTCAATATGCAACAGAGTTGCATATTGAGCTCCACTTAATTTGTAGGATTGCTTGTGCACTTTGCCATGCCATGCTTCATTAAACCGGACATGCATCATACTTGGTTGTGCATCATGCCATGTTGATGTGATGGTTGTTTACTATGTTGTTTGCTTCTTTCCGGTGTTGCTTCTTCGGATTAGTTCCGATAACGCTGCGTTTGTGAGGATTCGTTCGACTACATCTATTTGTCTTCTTCATGGACCCGTTCTTCTTCCTTGCGGGATTTCATGCAAGATGACCATACCCTCGAAATCACTTCTATCTTTGCTTGCTAGTTGTTCGCTCTATTTGCTATGCCGTGCTACCTACCACTTGCTATATCACGCCTCCCATATTGCCATGTCAAGCCTCTAACCCACCTTTCCTAGCAAACCGTTGTTTGGCTATAATACCGCTTTTGCTCAGCCCCTCTTATAGCGTTGTTAGTTGCAGGTGAAGCTGAAGTTTGTCCCATGTTGGAACATGGATATGTTGGGATATCACAATATCTCTTATTTAATTAATGCATCTATATACTTGGTAAATGGTTGAAGGCTTGGCCTTATGCATGGTGTTTTGTTCCACTCTTGCCGCCCTAGTTTCCGTCATACCGGTGTTATGTTCCTTGATTTTGCGTTCCTTGCGCAGTTGGGTGTTATGGGGACCCCTTGATAGTTCGCTTTGAATAAAACTCCTCCAGCAAGGCCCAACCTTGGTTTTAACATTTGCCACCTAAGCCTTTTTCCCTTGGGTTTCTGGAGCCCGAGGGTCATCTTACTTTAACCCCCCAGGGCCAGTGCTCCTCTGAGTGTTGGTCCAACCTGTCAGCCGCCGATGGCCACCAGGGGCAACTCTGGGTTGGCCTACCGGAATCTTGGACAATCCGGTGTGCCCTGAGAACGAGATATGTGCAGCTCCTATCGGTATTTGTCGGCACATTCGGGTGGCTTTGTTGGTCTTGTTTTACCATTATCGAAATGTCTTGTAACCGGGATTCTGAGTCTGATCGGGTCTTCCTGGGAGAAGGAATATATTTTGTTGACCGTGAGATCTTGTGATGGGCTAAGTTGGGACACCCCAGCAGGGTTTGAACTTTCGAAAGCCATTCCCACGGTTATGGGCAGATGGGAATTTGTTAATGTCCGGTTGTAGAGAACTTGACACTTAACTTAATTAAAATGAATCAACCGTGTGTGTAGTCGTGATGGTCTCTTTTTGGCGGAGTCCGGGAAGAGAACACGGTCTCGTGTTATGTTTGAACGTAAGTAGCTTCAGGATCACTTCTTGATCACTATTAGCTTCTCGACAGTGCTTTGCTTTCTCTTCTCGCTATCTTTTACGTAAGTTAGCCACCATATATGCTAGTGCTTGCTGCATCTCCACCTCGCTACCCTTTCCTACCCATAAGCTTAAATAGTCTTGATCTCGCGGGTGTGAGATTGCCGAGTCCTCTTGACTCACAGATACTTCCAAACAGTTGCAGGTGCCGATGATACCAGTGCAGGTGACGCAACCCAGCTCAAGTGGGAGCTCGATGAAGATCTTGATCGTTGTGTTGTTTCGTTTCCTGTTGATCAGTAGTGGATCCCAGTTGGGGCGATCAGGGATCTAGCATTTGGGGTTGTCTTCTTTTATTTTGGTGCCATGGTCGGACCTTGATTGTATTATGGATGATGTATGTTTAACTTGTATTTGTGTGAAGTGGCGATTGTAAGCCAACTCTTTATCCCTTTCTATTCAGTACATGGGATTGTGTGAAGATTACCCCTCTTGCGACAAATCTACCATGCGGCTATGCCTCTAAGTCGTGCCCCGACACGTGGGAGATATAGTTGCATCGTGGGTGTTACAAGTTGGTATCAGAGCCTTCCCCGACTTAGGAGCCCCCTACTTGATCGAATCGCTAACATTGTTGAGTCTAGAACAAAATGTTTTGAGTCTTAGGATTATATATATCGGAGAGTAGGATTCTTTTACTCCTCAGTCCCTTCGTCGCTCTGGTGAGGCCTCCTGACGTATAAGTTTTGACTTTTCTCTCCTCAAATTTCACGAATTTTTTTAGGATCACGCGGGTATCTTGGAATCGTTTCGATGGTTTTGTAACGAGAACATTGTTCTTGGTGCCTCCTGACATTTAGGGGTTGTGGCAGTGTCCCTGGGAGTTGAGCTCCGAGGTGTTGTCGTCACAATTTTATCGTTGAAGTTCTGGAATACCTGAGCTCGCCGACATCGAAAATCTCTTTTATGCAGTTGTTGGTGAGATAACCTCGACGCCACCCAGTACTGGGGCGGGAGTTCGGGAGTATTTCCATAACTCGTATAATGGATGCTTTTCGAAGGTTGAGGTACACGATTTCCGAAGGTTCTTGGTTATGTGTTGAAGGATGGATACAGCTGGATGTAGGTATTGTTAGTTTGGGTGAGATATTATGCTTCCCCTGTATCCCCAACACCTGATTGCATAACCAGAAAGTTTCGGGAGTTTATAAGTGGGAATTCAAGTAGCTCGTAGGATATCTTTCCAACAGACACATGATACGATATGGGATCTATCATATGTTTGTTTCCGGCTTATTCGGCAAGCCAAAACCTTTGTTTTGTTTTAAGTTGTGGTATTCGAGTTGCTTCGATGTCAAGTGTTGATTCCATACCTTTCCTAAGCAGTGTTCTCATATATCTATGTGGATGCTTATCCTTCATGATAATCGAGATTGTCATGTCAATTCTTTCCAACCGGTGTGCTTCTCTTCAAGTGGATCTGATCATTTTCAACATCCGCAAGATCAACTCAAAGTCTGCTCAACGTTATTTGTTTCATCCGTCCCAAATTGCCTATTTTTTCCCCCCCCCCCCCCCTTTTTTTTAAGGATTCAGATTTCTTAATCATGTATCCTTTTATTTGTGAGAAATCTCTTCATACTTTTCTTTCAATGTTTTACCCGATGTTTCTTATGAAGATGCTAAGGGAGCTTCAAGTTCATCACTCTTCACTCGTTTTCTTCTCCGGTGGATTCAAGTCAAGCTTTGTTGATCATATCTTTTCCTCGTTTCAAATGTTTTTCTCATGCCGGTGCACCTCTTAATCGTTCATCTCTCTATTCATATCCGGAGTGCTGAAGATATCTCAGGAGATTCGTGTTTTTGTTCCTTATCTGTTTAAGATATCTCGAGGCTGTTATCTCTTTTGAGCCATTTAATTAAACCGGCGCAACCTCTCTTTTAAATCATTCCAACGATGTTTCTCTTGAGTGGGCCCTAACCCACAGGTCTTTTCCCAGGATCTTACCTGACTCTTCTACTTTTCCCGGAGTTATTCTTAAATTCATTTCAAAGTTTGACGTAAGAATGGATTATCATCAGTCAAATGTCTTTCACCAACATCTTTCAAATTCTTTTCATCATTGGTTCAACCTTTCTAATTTTCATCCCGGAGTATCTCAACAATTCATGGTGGTCTTTCTCATCGCCATTCTCTGCATTTGAAGACCGAAAAAGATTTTTCTGTCAATCTTGCTCCATTCTCTTCAAGATTCATGGTTCTAGCTTGTTGCCATCCTCTCATAATTGTTTTCGATTGTGAGAATTCTTTTCACCCATCCGGAGCAATTCAAGAGTCTTTTCAGTTTGATTCTCCGAAGCCCATCATTTCAGATTTATTCATTCCAGCTTTCAGCTCTCGCTCTCAAATTCTTCCAGGGCATCATTCAAGTTTTCTCTAATCAGATCGTGATCTCTTCGTTCTCATGTATCTAAATTCCCTCAAGTATCTTCATTCGTTCTCTAATTCTTCCCGGTGTTTCCTTATCTTTTCTTCGTTCATTTTCAATTATTATGGTGGTTTGTTCAAGATTTCTCTTCCTTTGTTTTTCATATCAATTCATTCATCATTGCCAAACCCCACCGGTGGATCCATCAAG